>NW_022164298.1:0-44337 GCF_008728515.1 Papio anubis
TTTGCTCTTGCTACTCTAGTTCTTTTAATTGTGATGTTAGGGTGTCAATTTTAGATCTTTCCTGCATTCTCTTGTGGGCATTTAGGGCTATAAATTTCCCTCTACACACTGCTTTAAATGTGTCCCAGAGATTCTGGTATATTGTGCCTTTGTTCTCATTGGTTTCAAAGAACATCTTTATTTCTGCCTTCATTTCATTATGTACCCAGTAGTCATTCAAAAGCAGGTTGTTCAGTTTCCATGTAGTTGAGTGGTTTTTGAATGAGTTTTTTTAATCCTGAGTTCTAGTTTGACTGCCCTGTGGTCTGAGAGACAGTTTGTTATAATTTCTGTTCTTTTACATTTGCTGAGGAGTGCTTTACTTCCAACTATGTGGTCAATTTTGGAATAAGTGTGATGTGGTGCCGAGAAGAATGTATGTTCTGTTGATTTGTGATGGAGAGTTCTGTAGATGTGTATTAGGTCTGCTCGGTGCAGAGCTGAGTTCAATTCCTGGATATCTTTTTAAATTTTCTGTCTCGTGGATCTGTCTTATGTTGACAGAGGGGTGTTAAAGTCTCCCATTATTATTGTGTGGGAGTCTAAGTCTCTTTGTAGGTCTCTAAGGACTGGTTTTATGAATCTGGGTGCTCCTGTATTAGGTACATATATATTTAGGATAGTTAGCTCTTCCTGTTGAATTGATCCCTTTACCATTATGTAATGGCCTTCTTTGTCTCTTTCAATCTTTGTTGGTTTAAAGTCTGTTTTATCAGAGACTAGGATTGCAACGCCTGCTTTTTTGTTTTCCATTTGCTTGGCAGATCTTTCTCCATCGCTTTATTTTGAGCCTATGTGTGTCTCTGCATGTGTGATGGGTCTCCTGAATACAGCACACTGATGGGTCTTGACTCTTTATCCAATTTGCCAGTCTGTGTCTTTTAATTGGAGCATTTAGCCCATTTACATTTAAGGTTAATATTGTTATGTGTGAGTTTGATCCTGACATTATGATGTTAGTTGGTTATTATGCTTGTTAGTTGGTGCTGTTTCTTCCTAGCATCAATGGTCCTTACAACTTGGCATGTTTTTGCAGTGGCTGGTACTGGTTTTTCCTTTCCATGTTTAGTGCTTGCTTCAGGAGTTCTTGTAAGGCAGGTTTGATGGTGACAAAATCTCTCAGCATTTGCTTGTCTGTAAAGCATTTTATTTCTCCTTCACTTATGAAACTTAGTTTGGCTGGATATGAAATTCTGGGTTTAAAATTGTTTTCTTTAAGAATGTTGAATATTGGCCCCCACTCTCTTCTGGCTTGTAGAGTTTCTGCGGAGAGATCCGCTCTTAGTCTGATGGACTTCCCTTTGTGGGTAACCCGACCTTTCTCTCTGGCTCCCCTTAACATTTTTTCCTTCATTTCAACTTTGGTGAATCTGACAATTATGTGTCTTGGAGTTGCTCTTCTCGAGGAGTATCTTTGTGGCATTCTCTGTATTTCTTGAATTTGAATGTTGGCCTGCCTTGCTAGGTTGGGGAAGTTCTGGATAATATCCTGAAGAGTGTTTTCCAACTTGGTTCCATTCTCCCCGTCACTTTCAGGTACACCAATCAGACGTAGATTTGTTCTTTTCATATAGTCCCATCTTTCTTGGAGGCTTTGTTCATTTCCTTTTACTCTGTTTTCCCTAAACTTCTCTTCTCACTTCATTTCATTCATTTGATCTTCTATCACTGATACCCTTTCTTCCACTTGATCAAATCGGCTACTGAAGCTTGTGCATGTGTCATGTAGTTGTTGTGCCATGAGTTTCAACTCCATCAGGTCATTTAAGGTCTTCTTTATGCTGTTTATTCTAGTTAGCCTTTTGTCTATCTTGTTTCAAAGGTTTAACTTCTTTGCAATGGGTTTGAACATCCTCCTTTATCTTGGAGAAGTTTGTTATTACCGATCATCTGAAGCCTTCTTCTCTCAACTCGTCAAAGTCATTCTCCGTTCAGCTTTGTTCCACTGCTGGCAAGCAGCTGCATTCCTTAGAAGGAGAAGAGTCATTCTGATTTTTAGAATTTCCAGCTTTTCTGCTTTGGTTTCTCCCCATCTTTGTGGTTTTATCTAACTTTGGTCTTTGATGATGGTGAGGTACAGATGGGGTTTTGGTGTGGATGTCCTTTCTGTTTGTTAGTTTTCCTTCTAACAGTCAGGACCCTCAGCTGCAGGTCTGTTGGAGTTTTCTGGAGGTCCACTCCTGACACTGTTTGCCTGGGTATCACCAGTGGAGGCTGCAGAACCTAAATACTGCAGAACAGCAAATGTTGCTGCCTGATCCTTCCTCTGGAAGCTTTGCCTCAGAGGGGCACCCATCCATACGAGGTGTCAGTCAGCCCCTACTGGGAGGTGCCTCCCAGTTTGGCTACTTGGGGGTCAGGGACCCACTTGAGGAGGCAGTCTGTCCGTTCTCAGATCTCAAACTCTGTGCTGGGATAACCACTATTCTCTTCAAAGCTTTCAGACAGGTACGTTTAAGTCTAGAGAAGTTTCTGCTGCTTTTTGTTCAGCTATGCCCTGAGCCCAGAGGTGGAGTCTATACAGGCAGGCAGACCTCCTTGAGCTGCAGTGGGCTCCACCCAGTTTGAGTTTCCTGACCACTTTGTTTACCCACATAAGCCTCAGCAATGGTGGATGCCCCTCTCCCAGCCTCGCTGCTGCCTTGCAGTTCAATCTCAGACTGCTGTGCTAGCAATGAGCAAGGCTCCGTGAGTGTGGGACCCTCCCAGTCAGGCACGGGATATAGTCTCCTGGTGTGCCATTTGCTAAGATCGTGGGAAAAGCACAGTATTAGGGTGGGAGTGACCCGATTTTCCAGGTTCCATCTGTCATGGCTTCCCCTGGCTAGGAAAGGGAATTCCCCGACCCCTTGTGCTTCCTGGATGAGGCAATTCCTTGCCTTGCTTTGACTCATGGCCTGTGGGCTGCAACCACTGTCCTGTACTCACTGTCCGACAAGCCCCGGTGAGATGAACCCAGTACCTCAGTTGGAAATGCAGAAATCACCCATCTTCTGCGTAGCTCATGCTGGGAGATGTAGACTGCAGCTGTTTCTATTTGGCCATCTTGGAAAATCCCACGTTTTGAAGATTTAACCCCCAGTGTGATATTTGGGGCCTTACTTTAGATTAAGTCATGAGGGTGGGGTCCTCATAATATAATTGGTGCTCCCATTAAGAAGAGACCACAGAGTTTTCTCTCCCTGTCTCCCCAGAACATGAAGATGTAGGTAAAAGGCAGCCATCTGCAAAGCGGGGAGAGAACCCTCACCAAAAACTGAATTTGCCAGCATCCTGATCTTGGATTTCCTCGCCTCCAGAAATGCAATAAATAAATGTATTTGTTTAAGCCACTCACTTTATGCTATTTTGTTATAGAAGCCTGAGCTGATTAAGACAGTCATTGTACTAAGAAGTGGAGGGCTGTTGTAACAAAGAATTAAAACTATTGAAGCAGCTTTGAAACTGGGTAAGGGATGGAGGCTAGAAAGGTTTTGAGGTGCATGGTAGAAAAAGCCAATAGTGCCATGAAGGAAGAGGTAATTCTGGCAAGGACTCAGAAAGAAAAGAGAAGAGCTGTGGAGAAAGCTCCTATCCTCTTAGAGAATATGTTAACATTCATGAACAAAATATTGGTAGGTGTCTTAGTTCAATTGTGCTGCTTGTAGTGAAATACCTGATATTGGCTAACTTACAAAGAACAGAATTTTTTGTTCCTCACTGTTCTGGAGGCTAAGAAGTCCAATCTCAGGTTTATTTCAAATGTATTGCTAGTATTGCAGATGGCTGCCTTCTTCCTATAACCTTAAGTGGCAGAGAGAAAGAGAGAGAGAGATCTAGAGACAGAAAGAAAAAAAGAGAAAGCACACTCTTTGTGGTTTCTCTTCTTATAAGGGCACTAATTACATGATGGTACCCCACACTCATGATCTCATGAAGCCTAATGACCTTCTGGAGTCCCCATCTCAATGGGAGTCAGGTCCTCAATATATGAAAATTTGGGGGAAACACAATTAAGCCCATGTGGAAACACATGTCTGTTGTTTAAGCCACTTGTTCTATATTTTGTTATTTCAGCCTGAACTGACAAATAAACATGCATAGACCATTCACAAAGATAGAGTATATCACAGGCCATAAAACAAACCTTAAAGGGTTTAAAAGAACTGAAATGATATAGAGTACATTCTGTAACCATAATGGAATCAATGAGAAATCAATGGGAAAAAGACAACAGAAAACTGAAAAATAGAGAAATCACTTAAGCAAAAAACTGTTTCTATGAAAAAAGTCAATAGAATATCACTTTCAACAACTTAAAGAAATGGATCAGTTCTTCAAAAACCAGAAATTACCACATCTCAACAAAGATGAAAGAGACTATGTTGATAGCTATTTAACTATTAAAGAGTAAAGAGGTTTAATTCATTATTTAAAATCTCCCTTTTATCTAGGCATGGTGGCATACACTTGTAGTCCCAGCTACTTGGGAGGCTGAAGTGAGAGAACTGCTTGAGCACAGTATCTCAAGGTTGCAGCGAGCTATGACTGTGCCATTTCACCCCAGCCTGGGGGACAGAGAAAAGTTGTCTCTCAAAAAAAAAAAAAAAAAAAAGAAGGAAAAAGAAAAGGAAAAAGAAGTTTCATTAAAAAGTTGTCCAGGCACAAGTAATTTCACTGGGGAATTCTACTAAACATTTTAACAACTAGGTAAGAACACGTTTGTTCAAACTCTTCCAGAAAATCTCCTTTTAGAAGAGTAGAGAATGCTTCTCAATTCATTTATTGATGTCAGCATTACCCTAATACAAAACTAGAAAAATATAGTTTAAAAAATAAAGAACACCAATATCTCTTATAAATGTAAAAATCTTTAACCCATTATTCAAAAATATAATTAAGCAATCTATAACAAAGTTATATTCTATGACCAGGTGGGATTTCTTCCATATATATAAAGCTGTTTCAACATTGGAAAATAAAACACTGTAACCCACTATATCAACAAGCGGAAAAATAAAAATCATATGATGATATCAATTGACACAGAAAAAATATTTGACAAAATCCAACACCCACTTATGTTGATAAAAGCACTCAACAAGTAAGGAATGGAGAGAAATTAACTTAACTTGATAAAGGGCATATAAGAAAACATATAGATAACATCACACTTTGATGGTGAAAGACTGAATGCTTTTTCCACAAGTTCAGGAACAAGTCCAGGATGTCTACTCTACTATTATTCAATGTAGTACTGGAATTTTAGCCACTGCAATGAGCAAAAAAAGGTAAAAAACAAAACAAAACAAAACAAAACAAAAACATATAGAGCGGGCCAGGCACGATAGGTCAAGCCTGTAATCCCACCACTTTGGAAGGCTGAGGAGTGACGACTGCTTGAGCCCAGGAGTTTAAGACCAGCCTAAGCAACTTAGTGAGTCCTCCATCTCTAAAGGAAAATATTTAAAAGATTTAGCTGTGTGTGGTGGTGTGTGCCTGTAGTCCCAGCTACTCGGAGGCTGAGGTGGGAGCATCACTTGAGCCTGGAAGATCGAGGCTGGAGTGAGTCATGATTGCACCACTGCACTCCAGCCTGGGCAATAGAGTGCGACACCGTCTCAAAAAAAGAAAAAAGGAAAAAGAAAGAAAGAAAGAAAACGAAAAGCCATACAGAGTGTAAAGGAAGAAATAAAACTCCTTCTGGTTGTGGATGACATGATTGTCTTCACAAAAAAACTCAAGGGATATACAAAACACAAAATCAAAAATAAACAAATGAATAAGTGAGTTCATCAAAGTGGCAGGATACAAGATCAACACATAAAAAATCAATTGTATATTTACATACTAACAATAAACATGTATAAACCAAAATTAGAAACTCAATACCATATAATTGCACCAAGTAAAATTAATTATTTACATATACATTCAACAATACATTATAGGATCTAGATGCTAAAAATTATAAAATGTTGATAATAGAAATCAAAGAAAATCTAAATAAATGGAGATATACTGTGTTCATTAACAGATAACTAGGAAGACTCAACATGGTAAATATGTTAATTTTCCACAATTTAAGCTATAGGATTAATGCAATTTCCTACCGAAAAGAAAGTTTTCTGTAGACACAGACAAGCTTATTCTAAAATTCATATGGAAAGACAGACCCTGCAATTGCCAAAAAATCTTGACAAAAACAGAGAATAAAATGGGAGGAATGATCTATATATTAAGCCTTACTTTATAGTAAAGTAATCCAGACAGTGTAGTACTGAAGGAACTACAGATGTATAAATCAATGAAACAGAATAGAGAATCCAGAAATAGATCTGCACAGATGTGCCTACATAATTTTTGACAAAAGTTTAAAAGTAATTCAATGGAGTAAGTCTACATCCTCTTCTCCAAATAATGCTGGAACAAGTAAGCATCCACAGGCAAAAAACTGAACCTTGACTCAAACCTAATATCAATTCAAAACGAATTATAGACTGATGTAATGTAAATATACTTAAATTTAGAAAATAAAACCAGGAAACTTTTATAAAAATAGCACAGGAGAAAATTTCAGAATTTAGGAGTCAGCAATGAGTTCTTTGACTTGACACTAAAGTACCATCCAGAAAAGTAAAATTGGTAAGTTAGACCACAAGAAACTAAAACCATTTTCCTCTGTGAAAGGCCAGGTAGTAAGGATGAAAAGAAAAGCTACAGGCCTGGAGACAATATTTGCATACTATGTATCTGACAAACGAGTAGTACTTAGAATATACAAAGAACTCTCAAACCTCAACAGTGAAAAAAAACCAAAAACAAAAACAATCAATTAGAGAATGTGAAAAGAACACGAAAACACAATTCACTGAAGATGCATACAGATGGTAAATAGGTACATGAAATTATGTCCAGTATCATTAACCATGAAGAGAATGCAAATTAAAACCACAATGGGATATACTACCCACCAAATGTAATGGCTAAAATAAAAAACAGGGAAGATACCAAATTCTGGCAAGGATGCAGCAAAACTGAATCACATATATTTTGCTTGTGAGAACGTAAAATGATACAGGCACTCTGGAAATTAGTTTCACATTTTCTTATATACCTAAATACGCAATTTCCATAAGGCCCAACAATTCCCTTCTGGGCATTTATCCCAGAGAAATGATAATTTATGTTCACACAAACACCTGTGTATAAATGTACATAGCTGTTTTTTGTTTAATAACTAACAACTGGAAATAGCCAAGGCATTCTTCAATGAATGATTTTACAAACAGGGTATATGTATACTAAGGAATATTATTCAGCACTAAAAAGGAATGTAGCACTGAAAGAACTTCAATGAACCTCAAATTATGCTGAGTGAAAAAAGCAAATATCCAAAGGTTATATACTATATGATTCCATTTACCTCATATCTTTAAAATGATAAAGTTTTAGAAATGGAAGAGAATTTAATGTTTGCCAGTATTTAGTGACAGAAGAGAGGGGATGAAGACAGGTGTGATTATTAAAAGGCAAGGTGGGCGGATCTTTGCGGTGTTGGTACTGTCCAGTATCTTGATACGCAAATATACATAGGTGATACAATTTTATAAAGCTTAACACACACACACACACACACACACACACACACATAAATGAGGACAAGTAAAAGTAGGGAAAGTTGAATAAAAGTGATGGATTATATCAATGTCAATGTCCTGGTTGTGATATTTCACTATAGTTTTGCAAGATGTTACTATTGAGTGGAAAACCGGAGGACAAAGTACATGACGGATCTCTGTATTATTTCTTATATTTGCATGTAAATCTACAATCATTTCAATAAAAATGTCAATTAAAAATAAGAACTGCACTCATGAAAACAATATACATGCACAGATTAGTAAATATATAAGAGATGGTTGCTTGCATTATAAAGTACTTTTATATTTCATAATGTAATTTATTGTTTATTACTTTCAGCAGTAAACATTCCTGTTTAATTCAAAATAGAGCTGAATTTAAACATGAAAAGGTTTAAAGGTTACAGGTTTCAGGCTTAACCTCCCTCGTAAAACAGACTTATGGTTTCATTGGCAAGAGATTTGTTCACAGTGTTTGCAAGACTGAACTGTACAGTTACCACTGAGAAGCTACTGCATAATGGGAAAATCACTGATATAAGCTCCTTTTGGAATTCATAAAGCTTTGCTACACAACATTGTGAACATTGTGCTCAGGAGCATCAGTAGATTGGTTAGGTAGTTTTAATGCAAATTAAGACACTATTCACATTTAATTTCAGAGGATCTGCAATGAGGCAAATCATACTTCTTAGAAATCTCATCAGATTTCCCATGCCTTCTACTATTCCAGCAGTTCAATATTTTGTTTACAATCATTTTGTTCTTTGTGGTGGGAAAGGATTTACTGTTTCATGATGTGTGCATCCAATTTCTACCAAGACTGTTTGCTCGACTGAAGCCTAAAACGCTGAAACTTCTGTAAAACGCACATATTTCTGCTTCAAGTTATAAAAGTTTAAGCTCCTGAAGCTCCAAATTTTTTCTAAGGAAATATCATTAATTCAATTTTCCTTAAGAATGGACTGTGGGTAGTTAAATCTCTGAAGATGGAGTGATTTTCTCTTCCTGGTCAGGTTATTTTCATGATTAAGTTGTTTTCCCCGTTGCTTAATCACTACTAAGCTAGTTACTCAGAATAAAAACATAAGATTTATATTGTTTAATCCATTATGCTTAAAAGAAGAATAAAGGGTAGCTGATTTAAAATTGCAAAGCTAAAGTACTCTACTATTGCATATAATGCTGCAAAATCCTCCCAGGTGCAGCTGCTGTTGTCTATCTGTCCATTAAAACTCCGTCACTGGACACTGACATTATCAAATTAAGGGGATTCCATGAAAATATTTCTAGATTATAATATGCCTATGAATTGATTTTTCTTTTATTTTTTATGTCATCTGAAATTCCCCGAGAGTGACAAATTATTCTTAACATAGTGACTCAGGTAATATGACTTTCAGTATTTCACTATTACCTCATATCAGTAACAATCTTTCTCATACAATATATTGTGCATGTAATGTATTTGAAATTTGATACACATTTCTATCAAACTACTTAAATCTCTCATATTACAACCACTCCTATCTCTTGAATAACCCTACGGTAATGGAAAATGCTTTGCAACTTTAGTAACATGCAGTACCTTTTTAAAAAGCAGAGTAGAGAAAATAGGAGATTCCTAGAAGGTTAAAATTCCAGATAAACATAATAAAATAATGAAATATTTATAGATGCTAGATTAGCAGATGGCAAGTTGGTTTTAAGGTAACTAGGCATAGGATAGCTGCCCACAGGAGTGTGAATTTGAAATTATTTTAGATTATAAGAAAAAGGAGATATTTGTTGACAAAAGTAGATGAAGATACCAAAAATTATCAGAAGCCAAAGGAAACAAGGCTGAAGTGAGAGAAACACCATCACCACTACCTCCAAGCTCACTGAGTGAGTATCATGCACCAGGTACTGTTTAATGTACTTTACATGGATGCTATGGGCTGAATTATATCCCTTCAAAATTCAAATGTTGAGGCCTAGACCCCTGTACCTCAGAATATTTTTAGACAAGGCCTTTAAAGAAGTGATTAAGTTAAAATGATGTCATAAGAGTGAACCCTAATCCAATGTCACTGCTGTCCTAATAAAAATAGGGCATTTCTACATACAGAGAGATTCCAGGGATGTACACACACAGAGAAAAGATCATGTGAGGACAGTGAAAAGAAGGCCATCTGTAAGCCAAGGTGAGATGGCCAAGGAAACCAAACTTGCTCACACCTTTATCTTGGAATTCCAACTCCCAAATAGGCAAGAAATACATTTCTGTTGTTTGAGCCACATAGTTGATGGTACTTGATTATGGCAACCCTAGCAAAGTAATAGAATGGATTAACCTATTTATTCCTCATGAAAGCCCTATATTATTATCCCCATTTTACAGGTGAATAAATTGAGGCAGAGATGCTAAATGAGATCTCTGCTTGAGATCACACACCAGTGAGTATAAAATCCTGGAATTAGGCCCAGCCAGCCTACCTCTAAAGTAGTGTAGTTAACCATGATTAACACTGTTCAGAATGGAGTGGCTCTTTAGAAAGAGGTTAGAAAACACTGGAATGTTAAAACTTATTCACTCACATTTATCTATTAAATATTTCCTGAACGTGTATGTGCAAAAGACATTTACACATCGGTGTAAATTCATCATATATTTTTCCTTTAAAAAACTTAGAATCTGGGCCGTGCGTGGTGACTCACACCTGTAATCTCAGCACTTTGGGAGGCCAAGGCGGGTGGATAACCTGAGGTCAGGAGTTCGAGACCAGCTTGACCAACATGGTGAAACCCCATCTCTACTAAAAATGCAAAAATGAGCCAGGCATGGTGGCAGATGCTTGTAATCCCAGCTACTCAGGAGGCTGAGGCAGGAGAACTGCTTGAACCCAGGAGGCAGAGGTTGCAGTGAGCCGAGATCGCACCATTGCACTCTAGCCTGGGGGACAAGAGCAAAGTTCTGTCTCAAAAAACAAAACAAAACAAAACAACTTAGAATCTGGTAGGAGGGAAAAATGATATGCATAAAGAAACAAGTTAGAAGAAAGAAATATGTCCCCAAAGACTAAAAATTATCTAGATGTATTCAGATGAAGGGAGATCCCTTTTACTCTGAGAGGTTCAAGAGAGTCTTAGAATTGGAGGTGGCATTTGAGTTACCCTCAAATCTGTCAAGCAGGAATCTCTGAAGAAGAGGAAAATGGAAAGCTACATAAGCATAAAAGGAAGAAGCAATTATAGGAAAACTGAAGGGTCTGTGAGGGACAGGGTGGGAAAATAAGGTTTCTAAGTGTGCTTTGGAAGAGGATTAGAAATTCTTATAAATGCCTGAGGTTCTGTGCTTGCTATGGAGGGTCATTCAGTCAACAGAAGCTGCATTTTTTTTAAAGAGAAAAATTGCTTCAGTTCATAGACTAAGTATATGAGAACTGAATTCAGACTTACATTTCCATCAGTATCTTATTAAATCTGATTATTTTAATAAGTAATTTTCAGTTGCTACATTGTTTCTCAGCTCTATTTCAGCTTTTCATATTTCCACTAAAAATTACTATCTGTAATTTCTCTTTTGCCTTCAAACTGTGTTTCTTTCTCCCTGTGGCACTATTGTGGGGAAGATTTTATTTTCTTTCCAGTTTTATTCTGCTTAAAGTCAATAGAGACCATTTATGCTTTATAATTTTATCAGACCTCAAAGCTTTTTTATGTGAGGATTTGAATATAGAATTAAATAGAATTAGATTTCTAGAGGTTTGTCTTCTGTAGAGTACAAAAGACTTTAAATTTTTAACAAGTTTCATAAGCTTAGTGTTTTCTTTTTTAAGCTCCCATGACTTAGAAACAGACCTGGGTACTAATTTATACAAACATCATCATTTGACATATTAACTAGACAAACGAGGTATTCACTGCCCCCTGTTAATATTCTTCTGTTGCAGGAAGTCAGGGAGCCCAGACGGAGGGACCAGCTGAAGCCATGGCAGAAGAACATAAATTGTGAAGATTTCATGGACATTTCTTAGTTCCCCAAATTAATATTTTTATAATTTCTTACACCTGTCTTTACTGCAATCTCTGAACGTAAACTGTGAACATTTCATGGACATTTATCACTTCCCCAGTCAATACTCTTATAATTTCCTATGCCTGTCTTTACTTTAATCTCTTAATCCTGTCATCTTCATAAACTGAGGATGTATGTCACCTCAGGACCCTGTGATGACTGCGTTATCTGCACAAATTGTCTGTAAAGCATGTGTGTTTGAACAATATGAAATCTGGGCACCTTGAAAAGAACAGGATAACAGTGATTTTCAGGATCAAGGGAGATAACCATAAAGTCTTACTGCCTGCAGGGCTGGGCAGAACAGTGTCATAGTTCTCTTCTTGCAAAAGCAAATAAGAGAAATATCACTGAATTCTTTTTTTCAGCAACGAACAGCCTGGGAAAAGAATGCATTCCCGGGGTAGGCCTCTAAAGTGGCTGCTCTTGGAGTGTCTGTCTTATGCCGCTGAAGATAAGGGATAAAATGCACCCTGGTCTCCTGCAGTGCCCCCAGGCTTGCTAGGATTAGGAAATTCCAGCCTGGCGAATTCTAGTCAGTCTGTTTCTCTGCTCTTGAACCCTGATTCCTGTTAAGATGTTTATCAATGACAATGCATGCACAGTGGGACATGGAACCTCATTATTACTTCTAATTTCACCCTGGCCTTTTGATCTTGCTCTGCCCCCATTTGCCTTGTGATATTTCATTGTCTTTGAAGAATGTGATCTCTGTGACCCACACCCTATTTATACACTCCCTCCCATTTGAAAATTGCTAATAAAAACTTGCTGGTTTTGCAGCTCAGGGGCATCACGGAACCTGCTGACATGTGATATCACCCCCGGAGACTCAGCTGTAAAATTTCTTTCTTTTGTACTCTTTCTCTTTATTTCTCAGACCGGCTGACACTTAGGGAAAATAGAAAAGAACCTAAGTTGAAATATTGGGGGCTGGTTCCCCCGATATTCTTCTAGCCCTCATTCTCAAGTACATATGCTTTATTCTATGAACTGATAACTCACATCAGTTTCTCAATAGTTTTTCACTTATATATTTATTTAGTTTTTTCTCTTATGTGCATATACCTTTTTCCTACTTTGTATTTACTTCTTTTGTCAGAATAAAATTATTCTCAAAAAAGTAATAAACTAAAATATTTTCCTTATAATTTTATAGTCAAAATTACATTTCAGAATTTATACAGAACTTCTTTTAAAAAAAACCCATTATGTCAGATGAAACATATGAAACATGTATCTTGTCAGATACATTCTCAATAGCACGATTAAATGCTTAGAAAATGTATAATGGTACGTGATGTAGAGTATTTTGTTCAAATTTAGATACACAGTTATTAAAAGTTTTTTTTTTAACTACAAGGGAAGAGGATACCCTAAGGTGTCCAATTTTCTTTGTCATCCACCTGAATAACTTCAGTTAACATTAATATACATGCTAGCATAAGAGCATCTGCTTTGAATATGTAAACGGAAGTAGTAAGTGCTGGAATTGAAGGAAGAATTTGATTAAATAATACATTAGGCAATTTCATTATATAGATCAGTTCTCATTAGGAGGATTGTTCCTCATTGAATCAAATACCATAATCAAAACATTATAGATTTTTTAAAAGTCTTAATTTTTCCATTTAATTAAAAGGGAAAAAAGTATGCCAATAAAAATGTAATTACATTTTAGTACAGTGACTTGGTTTTAAATCATTGCAAACATTTAGAATTCAATAATCATACAGAATAAATCTTCTGTTTTTTTATAGCATGGTATCATTTCTAGGAACATTTTTTTCCAGCCAATAGAAAAATGTTTCATTAATAAATGATATAAATCATATTGTAATGCTTTCTTTCCTTTAAAATCAATTATTATTGCTTTGATAACTAGTGTTTGAAAACATGAAACCCAGATCATAGTTTCTTATTTGCCATGGAAAGCAGTGTCATTTTGAGAATAGTGGGTAACTTCTAAAGGTCACCTTGTGTGTACTGCCATTTTCATTAGCAGTACTTTTCTCTGCAAATCTGCTGACAGATGGAGAGAGACTCAAAGCTTCTGGGTTTGCCTTCCATAAACAGGAAATGTGGGCATAAGAATGATGAAGTGAAATTAACTGTCTTTTATTTCATTTTTACTTTAGCTGATGCTACAAAATTTAAAATATTTCTCTAATTCAGGCGCTTAAAAAACAAATAGTCAAGCTAAATGATATTTTGCATAGCTTAGCATCTAAACATTTTTTGTTCATTCTACTTAACTAATGATATTTTAGTGATCTGTATATGGATCATCTCAGTGTAAAGTTGCTTTCTTTAGAAAGGAAAAACAGTAGTTTGAGGAAGTCTATTCTTCTTCAACAGCAAATAAAATAACCATGTTAAATTTTCATAGCTAGGACCTGGAGAAACAGGGCCAGATCCATGAACACGAAACCTGTGTAGTCACACCACACCTCATGCTTAGAAGTGCTTTGCACTTCAAGTTTGCTGTTGTCTTAACATTCTTAATAACATTTCAACAAAGGGCTCCACCTTTTCATTTTGCACTAAGCCTTGAAAATTAAGATAGCCTGTCCTGCCTGGAAACATGATTTTTAAAAGCTGTTGCCTGGTTTGAAGTTAGTCTATAGTTAACAAATAATTTGTTGACTCTTCTTCCAATTTTTATACTAATAAAAGTCAGTCTATTTACACTTAAATTATTCAACCATTCAATCGCAGTCCTGGTTTGTTTGTTTATTTTTTTACACACTGTAAATGTCATTTTAAAAAAGCTAACCAAGCAAAAGAGAGAGAGATTTTCAGATGATATTTGGGTCACAGACCCATGTGGGGTTTTTAAAACTCTGTCTCCCAAGGTAGTAAGGGTAGGGAGAAAGGAAAAGAAGAAAACTCTAGTTTGAAAATTTGGAGAAGATAATTTATTTAAATGATACAATTACATTAATAAATTTCATATTGATTTCTGAAAACATCCAGTAATTGATTTGAATGAGTGTATTATTGCTCCCATCACCTTCCCGACTAGCAGAAACTATATTGAGGTCATTGTACCACTCAGAGCCCAGGAAAACCTCAAATTAAAAGTATTCATCGGCTTAGTGTTTTACAGCCCAGTTGAGGAATTATTGGCATCTAAAACCCAAAGTGACAACCCAATTTACTTCTGGGGGAGAAAAGAACAATCTGGAAGCCTCTGGGAAAATAAGTATGATAACTCAATGCTGAATCATTTCAGCATTGCTGAATCCAGCCTACTGCCTCTAATAGATAAGTAGTAAACCATTTCTAAGATTGCTCTCCCCAAACAATAAAAGCATACCCTTAAACCTGACATTTCCACAGTGATGAATCTCAGATGAAATCATATGAAATGTCAAAATAAAGACAGAAAAAAAATCGATAGTTGTGCAGATGAAGCTATGTAAGGTCAATAGTTTCATAATGTTTGTGACAGGCCACCCATGTTTTTTGTGTGACAATATTTTTTAATGTGCAATAACTCCAAAGCACTGAAAATTAATTTTTGAGATGGAATTACCTCTTGACAAGGATGTAATTAAATTCATCTCTCTTTTTTTTTTTTTTTTTGCCTCCAGAGAACACAGAATGATGTGGTACATAAGCCGCCCTATCGAGGTCAGAAATAGGTTTCTAAGGCCAGAAAAAAGGAAGCATCACTTTGGTCCAAAGGAGTGTCATTTCTCTGCCTGTCCCAATTTTCTGCTACACCTCAGCACAATCACAGACTGTGCTGGATCCTCTTCCAAACCTCCCACAAACATATGTCTTGGGGACCTTTGCAGTCTAAAACATGATTTGGATGAGGAGACCTTTTAATTCTCTGTGGAAGGAGGAAGGGAAATGATAACATGTTTCTCTACAGCTATCATATTCCTCATTCCTCTCCCAAGAAAAAAGTTTGAACCTTTACTCCACTCCAGAGCATTCAGAAAAGATTTACCACAAGGTTAGTCATCTGGTGTATTTCAGACCCCCAATTACATTTCTTCATGATTTGCCTTATATTTATAAAGATAAAGTTTTACCACAGAGAAAGGAAAAAAATACAACTATAAACTTTTCATTCCTTAAAATGCATGTGTTTATAGCATGGCAGGATGTCATGGAAGATAGAAAACCTTAACAATATCCCAGTTTTAGCCTGGAGAATTAGTTTACTAATAAAAATTTATTGTGTTATACTAATTGACTATTTCTGTGTTCTCTGGCTAAAATAAGATAAAATTTTATTTACTGAGAATAATAGATACTGACAGTGTGTGGTTAAGATTGTAAACCTATGCCAATACTGAAAGAGAATATTGAAAACAGAGAAGAAGAAATAGATAAAGTAAGCAGGTCTTTAATTCTTGATTTTGGAGAGTTTTTAAAGTGAGATTTTGTGAAATGAATTGATGTTCCACAGTCATCAAACATTTTCAGATAATTAATTGCTTGTCTGAATTCTAAAACTACCCCTAAAGTTATGATATAACTAGTAGAGTTGCACTTTGTACTCAGTATTTAAAAGTTTTAACTGTGTCATTAATTTTACCTAAAAGATACACTTTACTTTAGACTAGCTCAGGATATAGAAATACTTTCAGTAATATTAAGAAAAAATGGGTCAGACGTGATGGCTCACGCTTGTAATCTCAGCACTTTGGGAGGCCGAGGTGGGTGGATCACGAGATCAGGAGATCGAGACCATCCTGGCTAACATGGTGAAACCCTGTCTCTACTAAAAATACAAAAATAAGCCAGCCTGGTGGTGGGTGCCTGTAGTCCCAGCTGCTCAGGAGGCCGAGGCAGGAGAATGGTATGAACTCGGGAGGCGGAGCTTGAAGTGAGCCGAGATTGCGCCACTCACTCCAGCCTGGGCGAGATAGTGAGACTCCATCTCTTAAATTAAAAAAAAAAAAAAAAAAAAGGAAAAAGGAAAAAAAAAGAAAAAAAATGTAGGCTTTCTATCTTTATTTGCAATATTTTTCAGGTTTTTTTTTTGAGACAGAGTCTCGCTCTGCCCAGGCTGGAGTGCACTGGTGTGATCTGGGCTCACTGCAAGCTCTGCTTCCTGGGTTCAAGCCATTCTCCTGCCTCAGTCTCCCAAGTAGCCAGGATTACAGGCGTGGGCCACCACACCTGGCTAATTTTTTTGTATTTTTAGTAGAGATGGGGTTTCACCATGTTGGTCAGGCTGGTCTCGAACTCCTGACCTCAAATGATCTGCCCACCTCAGCCTCCCAAAGTGCTGGGATTATAGGTGTGAGCCACCACGCCAGACCTTTCTTCTGTCTTTTAAAAAGTAAGGTAGTATCTACAATTTTTGATTCCACATTTGAAAGGAAAAACAATGTCATGACTATGCTGAAAAGGTCTAGAATACTGAAATGATTAAATAATAAAAAATTAGAATTAGCTTAAAATTATCTTTGAGCTAAAATTTTACTGTAAGGATAGAATGGAACCATTCTCTTCTTTCACAGAGGACACAACTAGATAAATGACTTTAAACTGAAGCAAAAACTTGAATAAATTATATATATGGAAGTGTCTCTCATGATAAAAGTACAAGCAGTATTGTAAGAGAACTTCTCTAAGAACTCTAAATATAAAGGAACAGATTGACATCAACCTTGGATCATTTAATTTTGTCAAGTTTGAACTCACATAACTTACTGACGTCACTTCCCTTTTCTATTTATCATTCTTGAGAAACAAATTCTACTATTGGAATGTTCATTTTTTTTTAACATAAATTACTTGCGTAAGTAACAATAAATAGAAGGAATCTCAATAAATGTTCACTTGAAAGAAACCACTGAAGTTATCAAAACTGTGATATTTTATCAAATGATTATAGTTACTCAATTTTGTTGGTTAACTTTGAAGCCATCTGTTAGTTGTAATATTTATATAATACCAGGGACAGCTCATGTTCCTAGCCATTGATTTAATAAAGAAATACTGAGTGAGTTCAGAGAATTAAGAAGGATTTGAGAAATCCAGACTGCTGTGCGCATCATTCCTTTTAAATTAGATTTTTGTTCCATGTAGCATGGTCACATAAGGAGGTAACTGAAAAATATATATTAAATTAGAAAAAGAGTGGTAATAGAAGACCTTAACAAGAAGAGTTTCAGTTGTCCGAGAAGAAAGAGAAGCCAGAATATCATCAAGAACTGGTGACAGTGATTAAAATCTACTTGGTTCAAGAACATCAAGTGTGAAAAGAAACACAGAGTTCGATAGGTGGGCACCAGAGGCTAAGTTCCAACTAGAACAACTGAGACATTAGGAGAATATTTAGCTGGATCTCTGCCTTTACATTGCTAGCTGATTTTAAGCAAGTTCTTTAAATGATCTAAGCCTAAAATTCTTCATCAGTGAATATTTCTGGTTAGGATTTTTAGGAATCTTCCAATTCCAGGTCACATGTCCTCCTATAGTTGTCACCTTTACATTTTCAGTTTTAAAATGATTCTGGACTTTAACATTATAATGTTTCATGATGGCTTAATTATGTTTCAGTTACAGTCTGTGATCCCTCTATAGATTTATGTATTTCTCCCAAACAGACCTCAGCTCCTAATTGATTTTAAATTTTCAATTATGTATCCATACACTGAAACCTAGTACTCTGGCTCTTAAGTCCTTTGCATGCAGGAAGAGGTAATTTTCAGAAAAACTTTCTAAAAGTCCTCAATTTAAGTCTCCTCATTGGCAAACCAAATGTAATCCTCTGGTCCCTTTCCACTTAACATTCCTTATAACCAACAGATCTCCAACTTCCATGTGAATTGTTCTTTGGGATTCCATGTTGCCCTGCACCTGTCTTTCCTCTCCTCCTTGTGCCCAGCACCATGCAGTTCTACAAACCACAGAAGATCCAGAAATTTCTATGCTTAATTATCTCATCTCCCACAACCACTGACTATTTCTATTTCTCCTGAAGGATTCTTTGGATGAATGTCAGACTGCGCATTAGCAATAGCTAAGATCATTATAGAATTTAGTTTCACAAAGTCACAAATTGGAAAAAAAACCTCCATGTATAATGATGAGTATAAAAAGAGCCCAAACTTACAAGTTTGTAAAACAATCTACTATCAGTCCAATCTGAAGGGTATATTGAAACAAAAAAGGAAATGGGAAAACAATCATAAAACTATAACTTCCAGGATAAATTTTGTTACTCTATTATCATGACTACTATGATAACAATGAGTTTAAAACAGTGTTTGCCTTGGAATTAAAATTAAAAACTTTTTTGTAGCTTATTAAAACATCCCTGTGGTTGGGTTACACGTCAGGGCAAAAGAGAACTTATAGTTATGTAGTATCTCTTATCATTGAACTCTTAGAAGAACTGAATGAGAGGAAAGCCATGACTAGTCATCTCCAGTAGTTCCAACCATTGACATCACGGATTTTCTTGATCTTCTTTTGGGAGATATACTTTTCCTACAGAAAACCATAACAGGGCTGACAGTGACACAGTTGGTCTTTCCATCATCACATTTTTTTTTTTATTTTTCTCTCTCTCTTCCTATCCTGAGATGGCAACTATAAGTACTATTTAAGTTTAAAAGACATATATGTGTTGTTTTGCGAAATTATAACTTGGTATTGTATTACATTAATTAAAAGCATATTGAGTCAAAGAGTTAGTATGTAGGTAAATATTGTCTTTTAAAAATTTATTTATTAATATCTTTCATTTCATAGATGAAACAACTGAGGGCCAAAAGTTTGCCAGAATTTCCAAGATCATACAGCTAATTAACAACATCTGGGCTTTCTTGTCTTTTGGAATCCAGTAAGAATCTGTTTAGATTATAAATATTTTTACTTTAATGAAAGCTTTACTGATAACTTCCCAAAACGTCTGGGAAATTCTCATTGTACTGGTGTTTCTCCAATTGTTAATATAAAACTACTTGTAAAATCAAACTAGAAACAAAGTTGATTTCACAGTAGAGTTGGCAATGTAGCTGAAAAATGTGAATAATTCTGATGTAAGTAAAGAAACCTGAATCTAAAAATAAATGACATAAATTTGCTAGGTTATTCCAATATTTATATACTTGAATCTGAATCATCAAACATATTTTAGAGCATCAGGGTACGGATTATAACACTACGCTCTTAAGGGGATCATCAGAATAAATAACACATGACACTTTAGAAAATGCAGCAATCCCTGGAAAGACGCCTTCTCTGTGAGGTTTTCCCTTGCATCTGGAACACTATTTATTTTAGCTTCTTGATTGGTGTTCCTGGGCAGGGGGCACAATGTAATGCATATGAGTGCATCTAATCAGAGAGTGTTTTCATCTTACGACCTTTTATTTAATTTTCTAAAATAAAAATTGCCAATTGCCAATATTATTATTTTTTCTTCAGCAAGCCTACAGTGATTTCGGTCCAATTATTGTGTAATTCTTGATCTGTCTGTTTTGGTTTAAGTGAAATAGCCAGCGAGGAAGACAGCTCATATTTTCCCATATCTTGAGGGAAATATATTTGATAAAACTTAGTCAATCATTGCATTATTATTTCATTTTAAAATCATTTAATATGACACTATAATTTAAGAGTTCTAAATAATGTTTGAGAATCATTAATCATATACAACCCATTAGCTATATATTTGAGCAAAAATATCTCCATAAGCCTTTCTATGTAGACCCAGCTCTAATAGGCCTGACCTTAATGAAAGATAGCCTTATGGGATACCATTTTGATTGTAGCTTGTTTTGAAATTCGATACAAACTTATAGAAAGATGCACATGATGGTGTGAAGAACATAGTGTGTGAAATAAAATCTGACTTAAATACTGGCTCTTGTACTTTCCAGTGTGTGAATCTCAGTTTCTAAATCTGTGAAATGGTAGTAACAAACATTTCATGGACTTGTTAAATAATTAAATGGTGTAATTATACACTAAAGTTTTTTTTTAATGTTTTGAATAGCTCTGTGCATATGACTTTACACCAATAAGATAATTTCACTAAAGATTTCTCCTTTTCCCCCAGTTTTCAAAGTCACTTTTAAGAAATATCATATGTAAATGAAAGCTTGCTAAATTATATCTAAATAATATGTCTCCTATATTTCAAATTATGTGATTCTACTTCTTCCCTTTGTCTATCATCCTTTCTCTTCATAGACAAGTTTTTTGACTGAGTGGGCCACACTCACTGTTCACATTTCTTTTTCTGAGATCAGTGAAGATATTTAAAAGTCATCTTATTTGGTAGGGGCAAGAAATTTAAGGATATAATTGTATTTTATGCTGTTATGCCATTACTTTATGAGAAACAATTAAATTCAACAGGCATATTGCTGTGCAGTCTTTTTTGTTCCTTTACATAAACTTTATTTCCCGTGATCCCTACTTTTAAACCACAAAAAAATGAAGTCGAAAGGGGACAGTGTGCTATATCTAGGTATCAGTTTCTTAGATGGCAACCTATATTGTTTTTAAAATATCTGCATCTATAAGATTTCATCCACAACACTAGTAAAAGACCATTGGAATTATAGTTTATCCCTATATTTGCAACCTTCTGCAGAGATAACTTTTCTTTTTTTTCTTAAAATACAACCAGGCTGATCCATACTGATTTATTTATTTCTACTATGGTAAAGTGTTCAGCCAGAAGTTGAAAACACTTTGACTTTTGAAGTGGTGATTTTCGTCATTGTAGAATGCTTTGTATCTATGAGGTATTTTGTTCTGTGCGGCCAATGGAACACCTCTTGCTAGATAAAGATGCAGCTGGTGATAGTGATTTGAAGACTTGGCATATATGATATGTATGATATTGATGAACAGTATGTATCAATAAGTTTAGGCTAGGGTTCCAAACTTTTCTCATCAACCTTTCATTATCCAATTTTGATCATTTTCAACTTAACTTCTACCTTCCTTCTTACTCCCCTTCTACTTCCCTAATGTCTACTTGATTTCTTTCTTCTACTTAACTTGTTTCTTCCTATCAACTTTTTATAAACATTTTAGAATTTATTCTCTTGCTTATAAAAATGTTACCTGTCTTGTATTTGAGCTTGTGATTCAGAATGAAGATTTTTAGTGGATGTTGGTGGTTTCAGCTATTTAGCTTTTAAATACGCTAAACCAAGAAGGACAATTCGGCATGAAAAATCCCTTACTGAAAATCTAAGACATTGGTTATAATCCTTAGCACAGTTTCTAGTGAATGTTAATTATTCTTCTCAATTACTGAATTCTAACATTCCTCAACTTTCATGCAATACTCCTAGACAAAAGTAGCATATTAAAATTCATATGGATCCAGAAGAGACTTCAAATAGCCAAAGCCATCCCAAGCAAAAAAACAAAAAAAAAAGCTGAAAACACCACACTCCCTGATTATAAAGCTACTGTAATCAAAACAGCATGGTACTGGCATAAAAACAGATACACTGGCCAATGGGAAAGAACCGAAAGCCCAGAAATAAACACCAAGTTTAAGGTCAATTAATTTTTGACAAAGGTGCCAAGAATACACAATGGAGAAAGGACAGTCTCTTCAATAAATGGTGTTGGCAAACTGGGTATTTACATGCATTAGAATGAAATTGAACCCTTACTCACATTATATAAAAACTCAACTCAAACTGGATAAAAGACTTAAATGTAAGACCTGAACTTAATGTTACTAGAAGAAAACATAGGATGACAGTTCGACGACATTGGTCTGGGCAATGATTTCTTGAAGAGGACTCCAAAAGCATGAGCAACCAAAGCAAAGAATAGGCAAGTGGAATTTCATCAAACTGAAAAGCTTTTGCACAGCAAAGGAAATAATGAATAGAGTGAAGAGAAAATCCAGTGATTGGAAGAAAATGTTTGCAAATCATAACTCTATTAAGGGGCTAATAGTCAAAATATTATAAGGAACTTATGCAACTCAAAAGCAAGAAAACAATCTGATTTTAAAACAAGCAAAGGATCTAAACAGGCATTTCTCAAAAGAAGACATTCAAATGTTCAACAGATACATGAAAAATGCTAAAAACCTCTAATCGCCAAATTAATGCAAATTAAAGTCACAAAGAGATATCACCTCACACATGTTAAAATGGCTAGTATATAAAACAGACTAAAGATAACAAGTGTTGGCAAAGATGTGGAAAAAAGGAACCCTTGTACGCTGTTGGTGGGAATGAAAATTAGTACAGGTATTTTAGAAAATACTATGGAGGTTCCTCAAAACCTAAAAATAGAATTACCCTAACAATCCCACTTCTGAGCATATATCCAAAGGAACTGAAATCAGTTTGATGAAGAGATGCCTGCATTCCCGTGTTCATTTCAGCATTATTCATAATAAATAGGATATGGAAAGAACCTAAGTATCCATCAGCAGATGAATGGATAAAGCAAATGTGGTATACATACAATGGAATACTATATAGCCTTAAAAAATGAAGATAATTAGAACTGGAGGGCATTAAACTAAGTGAAATAAGCCAGACAAAGAAACACAAATACCAGATAATCTCACTTATATGTAAAATGTAAAAATATTGATCTCATAGAAATAGAGAGTAGAAAGTTGGTAACCAGCAGCTAAGGGGAGAGAGGGAAGGATGGGGAAGTAAGAGATGTTGATCAAAGGGTACAAAGTTTCAGATAGACTGGCAAGATAACTTTCAGTAATCTATTATTAAGCATAGTGACCACAGTTAATAATAATGTATATGTAAACATTGCTAAAATAATAAATTTTTAATATTCTCACTACAAAGGAAATTAAGTTGGTGAGATGATGGATTTGTTACATATCACAACCAACTGGGAGATCCTTCCTGAAATAAAATGTTGGTTTAACATTCAAAAACCAGAAATGCCAGCTTAGGGTTCAAAAAGCAAAAAAATATGTGACCACAGAATATTAGAGGAAAAAAAACTTGTATATCAATAAATGCTGAAAAAGAAACAGATAAAATCCCACATGATTTATTTAAAAAAATAACTATGCATAGGAGGAAACTTCTTCAATCCAATTTGATAAAGGATATGTATAAAATATATATACAGATTGAATATCCGTTATCCAAAATGATTGGGACCAGAAGTGTTTTGGATTTCAGACTTCTTTAGATTTTGAAATATTTGCAGATACTTAACTGGTTGAGCATCCCTAATATGAAAAATCTGAAATCCAAAATGTTCCAGTGCATCTTCTTTGAGGATTGTGTTGGAGCTCAAAAAGTTTTGAATTTTGGATTTTAGATTTTCAGATTAGAAATGTTCAACCTGTATCATACTTAATCGTGTTCTCCACTCCACGCATATCAGGACTATAACATGAATGTCCACTATCACCACATCTCTTCTCTATTTTATTGGAGGTCCTAGTCGGCAAAATGGGGCATGAAAATAATAAGGCATAAAATTAGAAAGGAAGAGATGAACCCATCTTTAGATGACATAATTGTGTACATGGGCGAAAAATAAAAGGATCTTATACATTTTAGAATTTATAAATGAATCTAATAAAGTAGGATACAAGTTTCATGTACAAAAATCTGTTGTATTTCTATATGCTAGCAACAAAGAACTGGAAATGAAATAATAGAATCATTAGGTAGAAATAAATGAAATAAAAATGTGTAAGATCTCAACAAATATATAAAACATTGCTAAGAAAAATTGCAATCTAAGTATATGGAGAGATAGACCATAGTAATTGGAAGACTAAATATTGTTGAGATATTAATTCTCCCTAAATTGAGTTATAAATTCAGTATATTCTCATTCAAAATTCTAGTGTTTCTTTTGTTATTTTTGTTTTGTTTTGACAGTATATTTTGTTTTGTTTTGAAAAGCTTATTCTAAGACAAATAAAAAATTGTAAAGGACTTGGAATAGCCAAACAGATCTTGAAAAGAAGAACCAAGATTGTAGAAATAATTCCTTCAGATTTCAAAACTTATAATAAAGCCACAGTAATAAACTCAGTGTGGTATTGAATGAGGAAAGATAAATGAATCAATGGAATACAATACATTCTAAATACCATCCAGTCCTTTGAATTTTTAAATTTCTTTGAAGTTGTCAATGCAATTCAAAAAGGGAAAGAAAAGGTAAATGGTGCTGTAGCAACTTGATATCTGCATACAAAAAAACATAACAAAATATTGACCCAGAGCAAACTGTGTGTGTGTGTGTGTTTGTGTGTGTGTGTGTGTGTGTGTGTATGACAAAGCATAATCCAAATAATGATCTGGTTCAGAGTGCAAGAGGCTGTGTATGGTCAAGTCTTTAGAGAGATTAGGGCAGGTAGAGACAATAGCCAGAGCTTGAGGAACTACACACAAGGTTAGAGAGGGAATGTAACAGGATAATGACAGAACTTCAAAGATGTATTTGAAATTTTGCTTAGATTCATCCATTTTAATACCTTTATCCAAGAGAAAGGTGTTTTAAGTTGCTAGAGTTCCTGTCTTCAAGAAATAGACTTTACATGCTGTCAATACTTCCATGTTTCAGCATGCAGAAGAGAAATAGAGGAAATATTTTTCAAGTTTTGGTACTTGAGCATCCAGACTTGCAAAGACGCTAACTTACCAGAGTTGGGAAGACAGCTGGTTCCAGGGCACGTAATACCACCTCTGCTTCTATGTTACTCACCAGGTTGATCAAGCTGTCCCCAGGTGGGAAAGGATAGCTAGGTACATACTGTTTGTTAGGAAGTAGATACTTTACAAGAAAGATATCGGGGTTAGCAGTACACAGAACATGGATTTTTGTGATCGCCATTGTACTATACAAACGGATCTCAGAAAGAGTTTGGCAGATTCGTTGCTTAAGCCATTTCAAGGAATAACAAACAGTTAATATTTATGGAATAATTTGCATATTTAAAACACTTAGTGGACACTTTGGATGCCAATAATTTAAGTTATAATCTAGTTGGGAGAGGATCCTTTAAAAATTTATCTGAGGATCAGCACTTGCTGAGGACTTACTATGTTGAAGCTGGAAGGGTATGTCAGTGCTGTTTCTCTCATTTGAGATAACTGACTTCAAACTTACCACCACTAGCAGTAACAACAGAGGGAGTGTGATCAGACTCTTTTTGTGCCTATAATATTTTTGAGCATGAATTTTGAGGGCCATAATGAAGATCAAAATCATACATGCTGTTCTCAAATTCCCCACAGGTGAAAATCAATCATGCTTACATTGAGCTTCCCCATTATTCAAGACTCAGGTATACTTCATGAAATTCATTTTCAACTCAGTCTCCTTCCCAAATATTTTAGTGGTTCTTAGTGGTCCGTAGAGGCTTGCCTTTTCCAGATTGAAAGGGTTTCTCCTTTTTAAGTTGATGTGTGTTCATCAATGTCTTTCACAACACCTATTGCCTGCCAGCAAACCCACTGTGAGAAAGTATTTTTTTTATTGAATAAACTTATTTGAGTTGGGTTTTTCTGACATTTGCAATAAAACACTTCTAACCAATATAGTATTGAAAATGTAGGAAGAGATAGAGTTCTCACAGACAAATGGTGGGTGTGGGAGTGAAGGGTAATGATTTTGGCTTTATTTTGAAAAAAGCCACTGAAGTCTTTTAACCAAAAGAGTTATGTAATCAAGCTGTTTCCTGAAGATTTATTAATGAATCTTCAGGATAAATAATACCGTTCACAGATGTATTGTGAAGCTTCACAATATTAATGTTATTATTTGATAGTTCAAAGTTATTATAAGATAGTTCAATGATTTATGGTGGTTACTGTAAACAGTTAAGTCAACAACTTTGAAAAATGCTCATCTTTTAATTTTGTTTTATTGTTTTTAAATTACAAAGGTGGGTACTAAAAAAATTTTGTTTGTTCATCATAAATTTTATTAGACATTTTCCCCAGGGTCTCATTCTGTTAAAATGTATTTGCTGATTATACTCTTTTCTGAGTATTTACACTGAGTATTACAGAAATTATAATAAAACGTATCTTCTAATTAGTGGAGTAGTTTTGGGAATAAAGAAATAAAAAAGATAATTAAAGACATAAGACGTACTTAAATATGTTGCCAGTAAACTACCAATTTTCAAATTAATTCCGTACCTACTATCAGTATATAGTTAACTTAAATATTTGATTTCTGTTATAAACATATTTTGTAAGTAATAAGCCATTTTCATATTAGACTTTTATACTTCCTCATTTATATTTAAATACTTAACACGTATTAGTAAATAGTTGGTATTTAGTTTTGGAGGTATCCAATTATTTTAATGTCTGTTACTAAATTTGAATCGTTAAAAATTTATTGTACAATATTGTACCAATTAAACAAATTGGGAAACTAAGAGTGCCTTGCCCTGGTTTTAGTGGACAAGTAAGCAGTAAATTGCCCAGTGTTCTTTCCAATAAATTAAGACAGTGTTGGGGGAAAAATAACTTTAAATGTTATTTTTATGTGTCTATAACACATAAAATAGACTGTGTTAGAAATAATAAAATTTGTTTTACAATACATTTTATAAGTTAACTAAAATTTTACACCTTGCTTTGTTTATAATTTCTGAACTGAATTTAGAAAGCATGTACAAAATAAAGACCACATCCACAAATCAATCATTCAAGGATATGTTGTCTTTGTTATTATGCAGTAGTTTTGTTTTTAATTCTCCTGTAGAAAATAACAAAAGCAAAACATCAAGAGAATAAGTGAGATATACTTTTTTACAGTGATTTAAACACACATATGCTGTGATTTATTTCACTGAAAGTTATGTCTGACCTCATGGGTCTGAAGCAATCAAAGTACTGTGGTTTACAGTTCAGTTCAGACTAAGATTATTCATTGAGTACACATGATGTGCCATACTTGGGTAGAATGCAGTGCTCAAATAATGAATTACTGCTATCTATAACTTACTAATATTACAGTAGGTTTGTTAGACATTCAAACTACCAATGATAAAATAGTGAAATAAGTTCTGTAGCAGAGATTTGTGTATAAAGTTTGTGTTGCAGAGTACAGAGAGGGAGCATTCATTTTATTTTTCTGTGTGGAACAATGAAGATATCACAGATATTAAACTTGAGTTGGATTTTTGAAAGAGAATTAGGAGTTAATAGAGGGATAAGATGATGAAAGAAATTCTGCACAAAGAGAACAGATAGGTGAACTGGCAACAGCAGCATAGTGCTAGGAGTAGCTACAAATTGACTCGGTATTACTAGTTTATAAGTAGAAGGAATAGAAGAACATTAGGATTTGTCTACAGAGGTAGAAAGGCAAGATTTCAGAGAAAATTGCTTACTATGTTGAGTTCCCCAATCTTTCTTTTATAGGTGGTGGGTTCCCTATGGAGAGATTTTAAAGAATATGATTACATGGTTATAATTTCACATAGGCAGTTTGGGGAGGGATGAGTTTGAGGGGAGTAACAATGGAAAATGGGATCATAGCTGATTACTAGAATCATACAGATAAGAAATAATCATGACTTGAATTAAGGAAATGAGTGGAATTAGAAAAGGGAAAGGCAGGGACATAATTTAAAGCACAATTTGTAAAATTATCAAGAGGTGAAGACTGATGAGTTTTTGGAAGCATGAATGAATATAAGGAGTTAAAGATAGACCCCAGGTTTTGGGCTGTGTGTATAGTATTGAAAGCAACGGAAAAAAAATATGAAAGGAAAAAAAGAAGGTTGATGGGAGAGGAGAAGAGACTATATTGACTCAAATTTTGGAAATGCTGAGTTTATGTTGTCTATGATAAATATAGATTAGCTTATGCAGTTGAAAATCTCAGTTTTAAACTTGTAGAGAGAGAGAGGTTGAAACGTAGATTAATTAGTGTAATTAGAATTTTACAGATGTAAAATTAAAGCATGCCTTTTAACACTACACACATGCTATATAACTATTTTTGCCTGAAAGA
Organism: Papio anubis; assembly: GCF_008728515.1. Lineage (NCBI taxonomy): Eukaryota > Metazoa > Chordata > Mammalia > Primates > Cercopithecidae > Papio > Papio anubis. The sequence continues at coordinate 28,666 of NW_022164298.1, forward strand.
CACATAGACTATATTTTCAAATGAAAAAGAAAGTATTGAAAATATGGAGATTCATCTTAAATACAGAGAAAGTGCCATAAATCTGACTTTAAGAGTAGATATCAACTTTAAATTAAAAAAAAGGCAAGAAAATGTAAGACGAAACTAGTATTTCCTGGCATCTCCAAACTAAAACATGTATCTCAGTTCTGTCAGAGCTCATATGACAGCTGAAATAAGTATGGGTAAATTTACATATTATATTCTGATGGGGAATCTGACATGTACAACACATGATAAAAATAGTCCAATAACACATTCTCATTCTCATTGCCTTCCTCCTGGTTAACACTATGACCCTCTGAGACGTGTTCAGGTTATATTTTGTGCACAGTGCTTTTACAGGCCACTTACTAGTGGTGAGATTACAATTTGAATCTGGGACACCTGACCCCAGCTCTATTGTATGGAATTTCATGAATTGAGACCTTGTGAAGTCCCTGAAGTTAAAATCGACTAATCTCTAGAGGAGTGTGCGGGGCCGAGGAAAATGGCATCCAAACTGACAGTGAAAAGATGTGCAGCAGAAACCATAGGTCCTTAAATAACTAGATATAAGCAGATGTTTCTAAAATAAAATGCATTGTTAGGAATATGCTGAGGAAGAGAATTAGATGAGCTCGGCTGCTAGAATACATTTATAAAAAATATTTCATAGCTCAATTTGATGTTAGATTAGGCAACTGTCACCAATATTTACAAATACAGGGAGGGAAATGAAATCAACACATAAGGTAACAGCAAAATTTGACCTCAAAGCTTAAAATGTAAAAAAAAAAAAAAAAAAGAAAGAAAAAGAAAAAAAAGAAAGAAAAAAATGTAGGTGACAAATGAGTCATTTGTGGCAATATCCTACTTCAAAAAAAAAATTTTTTTTAGAAAAAGAAAAAAAAAGAAAGAAAAAATGTAGGTGACAAATGAGTCATTTGTGGCAATATCCTACTTCAAAAAAAAAATTTTTTTTTTACATAACTGGTAGGCCATATTTTATGGGGACACCCAAATTCCAAAAGGTAGTTCCTAGAGCTCAGGATATTAATGTGCCTAGTCCTATAAACCAATTCCTAGCATGTAATATTTAAATTTTTAATAGTAGCATCTTCAAAATTGAAAGGAACAGAAACTACTCTGAGAAACTTCCCTCTTGCTTGTTTCCTGTACATCCAGCATTTTAGGTTGTGTTTCCTGAGAAGCAGATACCTAGACAAGGACCTCTTGTGTCTGTGGTTCACTGGGAGGGATCTGGCAACGGTATGGGAAGGTAAGAGGAAGGGGAAGGAAATCAGAACAGGGTGTGTCAGAGACCACTGACTGCTGAGGTTAGGAAGCTGGGGATGTTGTTCTCGTGCTTCCATTTCTCCCTGCTGTGGTCTTCCCAGAGTGCTAATGCCCTAGTACTTGTAGTGTGCCTTCAGGGCAGACTTGGACAGAAAATCGTCAAGTGGAGGATGCTCAGGTAATTTCAATAGGTAACAAGAACACTTAAACCAAAAACAAAACAAAACAAAACAAAAAAGGGCCCTGATATAGTTGAGTACATTGTTTCCCCTCTTCAAACAATGCACTGGTAATTTGTATAAATGTGTTTGACTGTCTTTCTGTATGTATCCTTCCTACACATGATAGAGGGATAGGTACCAACCTATGAAGTTGGTATCAATTCACATGGCCATCAGCAATGCATGAATGTCTATTTTCCTTGATTCTTAAAACCTTTTCGGATTTTAGGGCAATTTTAGCCTTTTTATTTTCTCAGTCTCATATATATCATTGTATGTCCATATATTCCCTTATAACCTATATCATCTATATTTTAGTTTATCTTTGCCTTTAAACTTTGCTTGTGTTGGCTTATGCAAAGTTTAAAATATTTTTCCCTTTATTTCTTATGGCAATTTTATAGTTTTATTTTCTGAAATTTTAAAATTTCATTTAATTTTATTTGAAGTTCTGGGATACATGTACAGGACATGCAGGTTTGTTACATAGGTAAATGTGTGCCAGGATGGTTTGCTGTACCTCTCAACCCATCACCTAGGTATTAAGCCCTACATGAATTAGCTGTTTATTTCAATGCTCTCGCTCCCCCCAACCCCACCGACAGGCCCAGTGTGTGTTGTTCGCCTCCCTGTGTTCATGTGTTCTCACTGTTCAGCTCCCACTTATATAAGTGAGAACATGTGGTGTTTGGTTTTCTGTTGTGTGCTAGTTTGCTGAGGATAAAGGCTTCCAACTCCATCTATGTCCTTGCAAAGGACATGGTATCATTCATTTTTATGGCTGTATAGTATTCCGTGGTGTATATGTATCACATTTTCTTTATCCAGTCTATCATTGATGGGCATTTGGGTTGATTTCATGTCACTGCTATTGTGAATAGTGCTGTAATGAACACACATGTGCATGTATCTTTATAATAGAATAATTTATATTCCTCTGGATATATATCCAGTAATGGGATTGCTGGGTCAAGTGATAATTGTGGTTCTAGGTCTTTGAGGAATTGCCACAATAGCTGAACTAATTTACATTCCTACCAACAGTGTAAAACTGTTCCTATTTCTCCACAGCCTCACCAGCGTCTGTCTTTTCTTGACTTTTTAATAATCACCATGCTGACTGGCATGAGATGGCATCTCATTGTGGTTTTGATCTGCATTTCTTTAATAATCAGTGATGTTGAGCTTTTTTCCAGATGTTTGCTGGCCAGATAAATGTCTTCTTTAGAGAAGTGTCCATTCATGTATTTTTCCCACTTTTTAATGGGGTTGTTTTTTTCTTGTAAATTTGTTTAAGTTCCCTTTAGATTCTAAATATTAGAACTTTGTCAGATGGATAGATTGCAAAAATGTTCTCCCATTCTGTAGCCTGTCTGTTCACTCTGGTGATAGTTTCTTTTTCTGTGCAGAAGCTCTTTAGTTTAATTAGATCCCATTTGCCACTTTTTGTTTTTGTTGCAATTGCTTTTTGATGTTTTTGTCATGAAATATTTGTCATGAAAAACAAATATGTCCTGAATGGTATTGCCTATATTTTCTTCTAGGGCTTTTTTTGGTTTTACAATTAAGTCTTTAATCCATCTTGAGTTAATTTTTGTATAAGGTGTAAGGAAGGGGTCCAGTTTCAACTTTCTGCATATTGATAGCCAGTTTCCCAGCACCATTTATTAAATAGGGAATCCTTTCCCTATTGCTTGTTTTTGTCAGGTTTGTCAAAGATCAGATGGCTATAGATGTGTGGTCTTATTTCTGAGATCTCTATTCTGTTCCATCGGTTTATATTTTTGTTTTTGTACCAGTACTATGCTGTTTTGTTTACTGTAGACTTGTAGCATAGTTTGAAGTTAGAAAGCATGATGCCTCCAGCTTTGTTCTTTTGCTTAGGATTGTCTTGGCTATATGAGCTCTTTTTCGGTTCCATATGAATTTTAAAGTAGTTTTCCGAATTTTGTGAAGAACATCAATGGTAATTTAATAGGAACAGCATTGCCCCTTTCCTTGAAAACTGGCACAAGACAAGGATGCCCTTTCTCACTAATTTTATTCAACATAGTATTAGAAGTTCTGGCCAGAGCAATCAGGCAAGAGAAAGAAATAAAGGGTATTCAAATAGGAAATTAAACTGTCTCTGTTTGCAGATGACATTATCCTATATTTAGAAAACCCCACTGTCTCAGCCCAAAAGCTCCTTAAGCTGATAAGAAACTTCAGCAAAATCTCACGATACAAAATCAATGTGGAAAAATCACAAGCATTTCTATACACCAACAATAGACAGGCAGAGAGCCAAATCATAAATGAACTCCCAATCACAACTGCTACAAAGACAGTAAAATACCTAGGAATACAGGTAACAAGGGAAGTGAAGGGCTTCTTCAAGAAGAACTATAAACCACTGCTCAAGGAAATAAGAGAGGACAAAAACAAATGCAAAAACATTCTGTGCTCATGGATAGGAAGAATCAATATTGTAAAAATGGCCATATGTTTTCTGAAAATTTTAAACCTTGATTTATTTGTAATTTTTCTGGGAAAAGTTGTGTCTTATGAATCCAAATTCATATTTTTAAATGGCTCCCCAGTTACCACAATATAGAAAATAACTCATCTTTCATTCAATAAATTGAAAGGTCACCTTTATCATATTTGAAATTCTCATATATATTAGCCCTGTTTTAAATTGTTTGTTTCTTTCCGTAATCTTTCTATTTCTCTGTGCTGGTACCAATACATATTTTGGTACCAGAAAGGTGCTACCAGCATTCCAAGGTGTCCAGCTTGCAGACAGCCTGTTGTGGGACTTCTCAACCTCCATAATTGTTTAAGCCAAGTTCCCTAATTAATTCATAAATTCTCTCTCTCTCTCGCTCGCTCTTCTCGCTCTTCTGTTTGTTATGTCTGGAAAACTCCGACTAATATACTATTTAACACCGTGTTTGAATTTCTCTATTACGTACTTAGTAACTGAAATGCTGAGTTTTCCTTGAATCTTTCCCTTCTCAAAATTCTTTTAGCCTATTTTTTTGTCCTTATATTATTCCAGAGAGATTACACATTTTTGTCACTTTTAAAATAATGTTTGCTTTGGATTTGGATTAAGATTGCATTAAGACTCTATAATATGTATCTTTCTAACATCAAAGTCATTGAAATTATCTTTTTATAAGTGTTTCAGTATTAAATGATTCTACTTTTTAGAGTTGTCTAACACTTTTTAAAATTAGAAGAGTTTTCTTTAGTGTTTTGCAGGTAATTTCACTAATAATTAAATCTCTCTCTCTTCTCTTCATTCCTTGGTTTCATTACTTGTGTGAATATTCCATTTACCTCAACATTAAGTTATATGGAAGTCATTATTTTTATCACATAAAAATAACAACTTACTGCTTTATTCCTAGAAAAGCTGACTATATAAATTTGGTCGTATAGCAGAAAAAAGCTATACTGAGTGAAATGCTTACTTTTTCTAACTACATAGTATAATTTATACCCAAATGAGAAATATTTCCATTGAATATGTAGAACATTAAGGAATTATCCTTTTTCAGTGGGAAAGATAGAATATTATCTGAAAATAAGGTAATAGTTCTTGCTGTGCCTTTAACTTTCTAGACAAAGATCAAACTGTCTACCAAACAGAAATATTAGAGAGGTAAACAGTGTTATTGCATTTTTGACAATTTAGTTTTTAACTGTTTGCACTTATCATTAATGTAATAAGCCACCAGATATGTTGTTTTCCTATGCAAAGACAATATATACCACTTAAGGGTAGCTGTCACTTTTGACTGTGACAAAAAAAAATTTAAAATTAAAATACTAATAAAAATTTTAAAAACCTGTGGTTAAAAGTATCATTGCCTAATAAAATCTCTGTGTAACAACATCAGGCTTTAGGAAAATCTATATGGACAAAAATATATACAATGGTTTAGGAAGAAGTTTTACTCCATATTTTTAGTACTTTATTATGAGAGGAATTGTTCATTTTCCTACTTTCAAACTAGTTTGTGCAGAATAAAACAGATTTAAAAATAAAAGAAAATCATCATACCAAATTATCTTTTTGCCTAAAGAATAATTAAATTGTACATGCAATTGAGAAAAACAGTCCAAATTATCAATAGCCCTTATTCTGAAATACTGTAGAGAAAGGGAATATGATTTTAACTTGGTAGAAGTTTGATGCATGTAGGGTCAACAACCACATCAAATTTCAACATAAACATGAAAGAAACATAGTCAACAATTTTCTTTTAGAGTACATTAACTGGCAAACAGAAGTCAACATTGGTAGTAAAAGAGTACTACGCATATGCAAGTTACTAGATATTCATTGCCACCACAAGCCTTTATTGTACATTCTAAGACCTTTCTCTGCTAGGTGATGTGGCTTCAAACATGATTAAAATAAGCTACATGTTGCTCAATAGATGGGTGAGTGATCTATAAGTATTATAGAAAAAAAGAGATTGATTATATAAGTTAATTATTAATCAAAATGTACATTTTAGTCAATGTTTTTAAGTTAACTAGTTAGCAGTCTAAATAGAAATATTTATATAAAAGCTTTCATTTAATTAATATGTGTTGGTCATGTCCTGAGTAGCAAGGAGAAATATGTGAGCAAACTGCCAGATTATGGCACAGTTTATCAGAGCACTGGATCAAATGGCTAACAAAATAGTCTAGGAGCCTGAGAGCCTGGGTTTGAAACCTGGTTCCAACACTTATAAGCTGTTTGAACGTGATGGACAAGCTATTTATTCTTTATCTGCCTCAATTTCATTATCACTAATTTGGGAAAAATAATTATTTCATAGTTCTATTGTGAGAATAAATGAATCTACATTGGTAAACCAAGTTGAGTACTGCCTGATACATAGTAAGGACTACGTGTTTGTTAAAGGAATTCAATAATATTAAATAGGTAAAAAGGATCAAAGAGGTAATACTTAAATCTGCTTAGTCGGCATGCTGAATTCATGGTGATCCTTCAGTAAATTCTAGAAGACAATTTGACAAATAGCAGGGAAAAACATTCTGGATTGTGGAATAAGCAGAGAAAATAGAAAATATTTGAAGTTAAAATGTGCTTCCTACCTAGCATTTCTCATTCTCTCTTTTTTAAATACCCTGCCAAGATCAGGTAACTTCAAAGTAATGGGAGAAGATACACAAGTGATCATTGCCAGGACTGAAGGCTGTTCCCAGGACTACTATTTTGGATCAACAGAAGCTGGAAATGAGAATATCAAAGTCTGGGCAGATAGTTTAACTCACGGGCATTGATCAGGATGGCTGGAGGTCACCTGCTGCAAGAAGCACTGTGTTTTCTGTGCAGCTTAATGAGAGGGAGCATATCATTTCAGGACTCTCAAAGGATGCAGTGTTACTGAGAATCTCATGAGGCAAATCCTAAATGCCAGGATAAATTTGTAGAGATGGAACTACTACTTTTTTTTTTTTTAATTTCTTTTTGTTATGGCTTGAACGTATAAGGTCATGCTTCAAGCCTGCTAGCTTACAGCTCTCAATTCTAAACTAGTTCCAAGTGTATTGGACTTCTTGCCCTGACCCCTGTCCCTTTGATAGGCTAGGTGAATCCAAATACGCCCGAGTGCACCTCACAGAATATGTCTGATTCTGGGATGGGACTAGAGGTCTCCCGGTATTTAGAACTGCAAAATAAGGTAGCAAAAGCTCTAGTCATATGCCTACCATTTATTTGACATATCACCACAAACATGTCCATAATTTACCAAGGTTGATCCACTGCCTACTACTACATTTGTGTGTGAAATGTGTCATTTTTTGTGGAGAAAGTGAAAATAATTATCTGTATGGTGGGCGCACTTTGAGTGATTGTGGTGGGGCATGGGCACCGTCTTCCACAAAAGTCAAGAGTAGTATCTGACAAAGATACTGTCCTTTATCCTGGATACCAACAGATGTTCTTGTCTTCATTCAAAATTACAATTATCATTGAAGTGCATAGTGGCTTTTAATTGAGACAGATAAAATGTAACTTCAGGTATTGAAGTATATTTTTTTACTGTTTTTAAGGCACCTGAAGATCTGAGGAATTCTTGGCATGACTTTTCTCCATCCAGTATGGATTTCTGTGATAAAAGGCAATTATAATAAAGAGAATAGTAAAGGAAAATATCTAAAATGGAATTTATATCTAATCTTTAAAGTTATGAACATTTGTTAATCCTCAATTTCAACTCTTGAGATTTCATCTGATTTGAAATATTCCTTTGAACATTCAGAGTATAAAATGTTTCACATGTGGTGAAGGAATCCTAATTTTTCTATTATACTGTAAGAATGGAACAGGTGGCAAATAAATTAAGCAACAGTATGCAATCTATTATTCAGTAGGTTCAGTTAAACCATCCTGTTCTCTAAAGGCCATGCATTCCTTGTGAAATATGTTAATTAAAGCTTTCCTTACCAACTGAGGCACACCCTAAGAAAAGTTAATTTACAATTTTTATTCTGGGTTTCAAGGAACCTATATATGATTTGTCAATTTATAAGAAGAAAACAAATTCCCTGAAATATACTTCCTTTTTAACTAACAAAATTAAATCATAGGCATAATTTGGTAGCAAAATCATCATATCATACAAATATATTCTACATCATGGACTTCATCTTCTCTTTATAATGACTATAATGCTGATGGACATTCAGTGTTCTTAAAACTTCTTTACACATAAAAATAAACAATAAGAAAGATACTCATCTATTCCTCTCAAATAGCTGCTTTGGGACTTCTAGGAAGCTTGGAAATATGAAAAAAATCTTTCCAACTTAAAAGAAAGCAAACTCTCCCACTTTTAGTTCCTTTTGGACCAGTTTTAGGCAAAGCGATGCTCTTTAATCCTTGGAGCATCTGGTGTCAACCTAAATCAATTTTTATCTTACCTGAGTTTTGAAAGGAATAGTTTACCTAAATGATTAAGAAATATGCTCTCATATGGCCATATATTCCTTACATAGGAAACTGATGGGGTCTAAAAAATACAACACACACACACACACACACACACACACACACACACACACACGCAACCTGATCATCAGTACAAAACTATCCAGCCAAAAGGGGTTCAATTTTAAGAGAAAATGAAGTTTGGAAGACTATATCATTATAAATCTGACTTAATAAAGCCAATTTTTATAGAATCTTTGATCCAGAAACATTCCATTTTGTAAACATTGAGAAAAAATTTATAAGATCATCAACTGGCAGTGTTTTAAAGATGCATATTAAATAAATAAATATAATCACTTCAAAATCAGAAAATCTAGTAGGAAAATGCAGTGTTTTTTTCAAGTTAAGGAAGAAGAATTTGATAAAGTTAGAATTTTAAGTTCAAATTTCTAATCACATCCTATATATTTATTAGGAGTAGATTAATGATTATTTTCTTTCCTAATATTTAGAAAATACATTTCAGTCATTACACTTGTATTAATGGTGCTTTGGTAGAGATTGGAAAATCAATCTAAAAATATTTCAATACATATGTGTGTGAATTATTGTGAATAATGGCTACATTTATTACTAAACACTAAACTAAATAAGAAATAATAACTAAATACTATTTCTTTTTTAGGATTAACAGAACATTTTCATCTGTTTTACATATTTGGTAATTAAGATTGAATTAGGCATTCCTATCACATTATAGACAATTTAGGTGTGGCTCAAGTTTAAGAAAACTAGTTAAAGAACGATCCAAGAGTATAGTTCCTTTTTTTAAAGTAATTGTGAAGTAAAGGCGTAGCCTTCACACAGTAATTAATTATTTACTAAGCTGTCCCCATGTCCTAGAAACAGGCATCTAAGAGTGAAACGAAATGCTATGATTCCTTTGGCTTAGTAATCATTGTTATCTAACACATGCATATGCTTGGGAAAAAGTGCAATCATAGCCACACTGAGATGGATGTGTAGAAGTCCTAACTCTGCCATTTCTTATAGAAATTAACCATAAAGCTTGATTGAAACTCACTCATCTCTAGGTTTGAAATTCCCATTACTGGGCAAAATACAGCAGACAATAACAGGAATGGAAATATAATGTTTTGGTACAACATTAAACTGATAAGGCAAATGTGGCATTGCATTTGATTTAAAATCTATCAAAGTATTTGGAAAAGGAGTAAAAATAGAGTGGCAGTTAAAATTTCTTTAAAATGATAACCCACCTGCGCACGGTGGCTCCTCCCTGTAATCCCAGCATTTTGGGAGGCCTAGGCTGGCAGATCATGAGGTCAAGAGATCGAGATCACCCTGGCCAACATGGTGAAAACCCCGTCTTTACTAAAAATAGAAAAATTAGCTGGGCGTGGTGGCACGTGCCTGTAGTCCCAGCTACTCGGGAGACAGAGGCAGGAGAATCACTTGAACTGGGGAGGTGGAGGTTGCAGTGAGCCAAGATAGTGTCACTGCACTCCAGCCTGGGCAATAGAGTGAGATTCTGTCTAAAAAAAATAAAAAATAAATAAAATAATAACCCAAGTCGTTTATTAAGGTGTTGAAGAGGATGCAAGAAATATAAATACTTCAACACATCATTCCCATGGCAAGACATAGTATGCTATATATAATGCTTTATAGTTTTTCCATCTTGAGATATGGACTTTACTGTTATTTTTCTAGAAAAATCAACTTTATTGTTATTTTCTACCTTCTGGGACCTTCACATTGCTACCACATGGACTGTTGTAAAGCATGTAAACTCCACGGATTTTACACAATCACCATAAGCAAAGTCATATTTCCATTATTTAAATTTAGAGCTAGAGAAGAGATTCACCTAAAAATTGACATCAAAGGTAAAAATCAAGGATGGAGGCTTCAAGATGGCTGACTGAAGGCATCCAGAACTAGTCTTTTCCATAAAGAACAATCAAAATAATGAATAGGTAAGCATACTTCAAATAATGCATTTAAGAGAGAACACTGAAATGGAACAGAGACATGACAGGAAATACCTGACGCCAGGAAGGGCAGGGAAATGAGGCAGCTCACTCAGCTGGTGATGGCTGGGAGCCGGGAGAGGCTCCCCCGTGTGTGAAATGGTGAGAGATCCCCAGAGGTCCACATTCCAGTGTGAACCCCTACAACCCTAGTGACAGGAGAGTCTCTCAACCCTCACAGGGCCTGAGACTAGACTAGGGACCTGCCTGAAGACCACGTGATGGGATTACTCCAAAGACAGAGCTCATGCTGAGTCCCAAAACCTAAGCGGCTGCACTATGTTGCCATTTTAAGAATCCAGCCCTGACCAGACTGCGTTCTTCTCTGGGGCCCAACAGCCCCTGCTTTTCCATATTCCTGGAGCCCCAGTGATATTATCCTGTGTTCACCCAGAGGACTACAGTGGGATGATGCTGCTTGGACCCAGTTGGGTATTTAGCACTCTAGCATACAGTGTCCTGAACCCCAGAGAAAAGGTGGTGCAGTGCACTGAGTAGGCTGCCCCCGGGATAAAGAGAGCCAAAGCATGTGCTCCCCGGAGCATAGAACCAGCCTCTCTGTGACTGCTGCCATTGACAGCAATCCTGCTACCCCTTACAACAGGGCCATGGTACACTTGCACTCATCCCAAAGACTGGATTTCCTTGCTATTCCCACTGACAGTGCTGCTGCTGGGAATAAAAGTGTGCACTCCCCAGAGCCTGAGAGCCAACAGCTTTTGTCTTTTGCCACTAACAGCAACCCACCCCCACTGAGCAGTATGGCTGCTGTGCACTTGCACGCTCCCTACAAACTGGCTTTCTCCACGGATACCATTGCTGCTGCCACCTCAACATTCTTCAAGGGGAACTGGGATCACTTTGCACTGCCCACCTTAGCCTGTACCCATCTGTATTACCAGGAAAACAGAAGAGGCATACCTTCCCTGGCACTGTCCCCATCCCAGTTCCTGAGCACACTGTCTAGTGTCCTGGGGATAGTGCTAGACTATCCAACACTGCTGGTATCTGCACACTTCTCCCAGGGGTACGGGCCTGACTGCTTTGCTGCTACCACTGCAGCCATCACCTAGTTGAATGTGCCTCCTGGGGGTCTGGGGACTGGCCCACCCAGCCCACTGCAAACACCATTAATAACAGTATGAGTCACTAGGCAGCCCAAAGGTTGTCCTGTTACAGCTACTGCCACTACCCTGCCACATACACTGTCTAGAGGACCTAGGACCCACACAGTTGCCTGGCCAACCACTTCCACTGCTGGCATCTGAGCAAGCTGCATGAATATCCAAGAATCAACTAGCTCAGACCTGCTAATACTGGTGCCCACATTCACCATATCCAGGGTCCCAAGGATAGGCATGATTGGCCCACTGCTGCCATCACTGGGGCCTGAATATTGGCCCACCTGATATCCCCATCCCCAGCAAAACCTCACACAGCCTCCAATGAAAACCACAGACTAACACACTGAGGAAATCATGGACACCACTGACTCTGTGTATAGCTGAATAAATAAAAAACAAAGCTAAAATGAAGTGACCTATGCAGCAAATACCATCAATACCTCTTCAGTAAAATGTCTTCTCATATGAAAGCCAATCTAAAAACTTGGAAAAAGTGACTGCTGCACCAGATGCACAGATACAACATAAAGACAAGAAACCTGAAAAAAAGAAAATGTTTACAAGGACTACAATGAAAAATTAATTGATAAAATTAAAAGAATTCAAATATTGATTTTAAGGAACTCAGTGACATACAAGAAAAACACAAACAATACAAATAAATCAGAACATCAATTAGGGATATGGATGATAAATTTACCAAAGAGATAGATATCATAAAAAAGAACCAAACAGAAATTCGGGAATTGAAGCATTCAATGAATGAAATAAAAAAACACATTTAGAGCTTCAAAAATAGACTGGATCAAGCAGAAGAATGAATTTCAGAATTGAAGACAAGCCTTTTGAAATTACTATGTCAGACAAAAAAGGAAGAAGAATAAAAAAGAATGAAAAAGTCTATGTGACATAGGGACCATGATAAAGTGAAACAATATCTAAATTTTGGGTGTTCCAGAAGATACAGGAGGAGACCAAAGTCATAGAAAACCAATTTAGTGAAATAACAGGTAAAAACTTCTAAAGTCTAGCAAAATATTTAATCATCCAGATGTAGAAACTCAGAGATCCCCAAATAGCTATTACCCAAAAAAGTCTTCTACACAATACATTATAGTCAAACTGTCAACAAAGACAGAATTCCAAAGAATCAGTGAGTGAAAAGCATCTATTCATATTTAAGACCCCTCCATCAGACTAACAACAGAATTATCTAAAGAAACCTTATAGGCAATGAGAGAATGGGAAAATATAATCAATGTTCTGAAAGAATACTATACTCAGCAACGTTATCCTTCATAAATGAAGGAGAAATACAGTTTCTACCACAGAAGCAAAGACTAAGGGAATTCACTACTACTAGACCAACCAGATAATAAATGCTTAAGTCCTACACTTGGAAATAAAAGGACAATATTATTATAAGAATACATGAATGTATAAAATGCACTGCTAGAGCAATCACACAAATGAAGATAAGGAGGGACTCAAATGTTACCGTTACAGAAAATCACCAAACTGCAATGATAAACAATGAGAGAAACAATGACAAAAAACAGTAAAAGAAGTACAAAATAATGAAAAGCAATTAACAAAATAACAGAAATAACTAATTACATATCAGTAATAACTTTAAATGTAAACAGATTAAAATTTCTACTGAAAAATATAGACTGGTTGAATCAATTTTAAAAATGACACAACTATGTCATGCAAACAAGACACTCACTTCACTTGTAAAGACACATATAGACTGAACGTAGAGAAATGGAAAAAGACATTAATTATACACAAATAGAAACCAAGCAAGCCAAAGTGGCTGTACTTGTGATAGCTGTCCATCTGGGGCAGCCACTGTAAAGCTGCCGGCTGAAGTGGGGGAGGCATGGCTGGTGACTGTGCGCTCTATGGATTCAGTGGGGGCTGAGAAAAGGTGGGAGCCCTGCCCACTATAAATTGGCAGAGCAGGGGCCCTGCACTCCCACATGCAGCTGCAGCTGCCCAGCTGTGGCTCCAGACCTGGGCATCCCTGTGCTTTTGGGGCCCAGGAAGCCTCTCCTGCTCCCACAGGCTTGGGAGTACCAGTTCCTGCTCCCTGCTCTCCCCCTGCTCCTGGCACCAGCTACGATTTTGGAGCAATGTTGTGGCTGAACCTGGGCGCTGTTGCGCCCCAGCTGGGTGGTCTGCACGCTTGAGTCAGCACCATGCCTCCTCGGTCCCCCACTCCTGTACTTTGGGCACCGATGAGCATGGGAGGGAGGCCGGGCAGGCTGAAGGTGGCTTGGCACAGGCTTGCAGGCCCACCTCAGCATGGACAGTCACGGCGCCATGGACATGTTGATGGAAGCAGGAAGCAGTTGTGCTCCTGGGTGGGAAGGGGCAGGTCCCCAGTGAAACCCCTCCTGCAAGCCAGGAATTACCTGAAGCCTGGGGCCTGGGCTGCCCATTCCAAGCGGAGTCCACTGTCCAGAGTGAGAACTTACATGCTTTTTCCAGGCCCACCTATGGCCACTCATGGCCCAATCAGCACACGATTCCTCCCTTCTGAGCCCATAAAAGCCCTGGAATCAGTCAGACTCAGACTCCCACAGATGTCGTGGCTCCCTGCTGCATGAAGGAGCTACATACTTTGGGTCTTGCTGACGCTTCGGGATGACCTGCCTGTAGAAAGGCGCTCCCCACCATGGGTCTCCTCTCCACTGACAGCTGGACGCTCACTGAGATGACCTGCCTGAGGAAACGAGCTCCCCACCACAGTTCTCCTCCCCGCTGAGAGCTGGACGCTCACCCAGACGACCTGCCTGCAAAAAGCAGCTATCTACAATGGGTCTCCTCTGCCCCGAGAGCTGGGCGCTCGCTTGGATGACCTGCCTGTGAAAAGGAGCCACCCACCACAGGTCTCCTCTCCGTTGTGGGCTGGATGCTTGCTGGGACAACCCGCCTGTGGAAAGCAGCTACCCACCATGTGTCTCCTCTGCTGGGGGCTGGACCCTCATCAGGACAACCTGACTGCAGAAAGGAGCTGCCTCAGCTCTCCTGAGAGCTTTTCTGTCACTTAAAGAAGCTCCTCTCTGCCTTGCTCACCCTCCACTTGTCCACATACCTCACTCTTTTTGGATGCGGGACAAGAACTCCGGACCCTCAAAATGGCAGGACTGAACGAGCTGTAACACAAACAGGGCTGAAACATTTCTCTCCCGCTCACCACATTGTGGGTGACAAGAAGAAGAGAAGAGCTGTGGTCCTTCTAGGAGCCCAGACTTTGGGGCTCCCTGAGCCAGGGCTCTGACATGCTCTAACACCCTCTTTGGGGCTATGTGGTTCCTGGCATCTCCGAGCTTTCGGGCACCACCATGTTCCTCTTGTCCAGACGCTGGTGCCCGCAGTGGAAGCCACTTGAGGTATGTCTGCTCCAGCCGAAACCTCACACGAAGCTGGTGCTTGTGCTGGTGCCTGGAGCTGCCCAACCTGCTGCAGCTGGTGCACCTGGCTAAGCGCAGGGGCTGCACCCCGTGCTTGCTCCCTCACATACCCCTCACTGCTCTGCGCCTGGCTTGCCCTTGGCAGGCATGAGATCCACACTGGTAGCTCAAGCTGAGTGCAACCTGCCAGGCACAAGAAGCCCAGCAGGCACAAGTAAAATCTAAGCAGAGACACAGCTGGCCACAGAGGTTTCCGGCTGGTGAAGTGACACCCTAAAGATCCCATGACACTTAAATCAGATAAAACAGACTTTAAGTCAAAAACAGTAAAAAGAGACAAAGAAGGTCATTTTAGAATAAAGGAATCAATGCAATGAGAGAACATTACCAATTCCAAATATATATGTACCCACACTGGAGGACTGAGATACATAAAACAAATGTTAGATCTCAAATACAAGAATAAATTTAAGAACCTCAAAAATAGAATAGATTAAGCAGAAGAACGTATTTCAGAACATGAAGACAGATCTTTTCAAATAATTATTTTAGACCAAAAAATATAAGAAAAAGAATAAAAAAGAATGA
>NW_022164298.1:44658-76905 GCF_008728515.1 Papio anubis
TCCAGTTACGTATTGCTGGTGTCTGCTGCGTTTAAATCGAGAGGTTCCAAGTCAGAGAGGCACTCAAGAAATTACCATCAGTGTGAACAGGCAACCTACAGAATGGGAGAAAATTTTTGCAATCTACCATCTGACAAAGGGCTAATATCCAGAACCTACAAAGAACTCAAACAAATTTAAGTAAGAAAAACAACAAATCCTATCAAAAAGTGGGCAAAGGATATGAACAGACCTATTCTCTTCTGCAAGAAGACATGGTTGCTGTGCCAACAGACATGAAAAGATGTCATCATCACTTGCCATCAGAGAAATGCAAATCAAAATCACAATGAGATACCCATCTCACACCAGTTGTGAATGGCAATCATTAAAAAGTCAGGAAACAACAGGTGCTGGAGAGGATGGGAGAAATAGGAACACTTTACACTGTTGGTGGGGATTGTAAACTAGTTCAACCATTATGGAAAACAGTATGGCGATTCCTCAAGGATCTAGAACTAGATGTACCATATGACCTGTAGCCATCCGCATTAATGGGATATACCTAAAGGATTATAAATCATGCTGCTATAAAGACACATGCACACGTATGTTTACTGCGGCACTATTCACAATAGTAAAGACTTGGAACTACCCAAATGTCCATCAGTGACAGACTGGATTAAGAAATGTGGCACATATACAATTGCTGGAATACTATGCAGCCATAAAAAGGATGAGTTTGTGTCCTTCGTAGGATACATGGATGCAGCTGGAAACCATCATTTTAGCAAACTATCACAAGAACAGAAACTAATAAACACCGCATGTTCTCACTCATAGGTGGGAACTGAACAATGAGATCACTTGGACTCGGGAAGGGGAATATCACACACCGGGGCCTATCATGGGGAGGGGGGAAGGGGGAGGCGGGAGGGGGAGGGATTGCATTGGGAGTTATACCTGATGTAAATGATGAGTTGATGGGTGCTGATGAGTTGATGGGTGCAGCACAGCAACATGGCACAAGTATACATATGTAACAAACCTGCACGTTACGCACATGTACCCTAGAACTTAAAGTATAATAATAATAATAAAAAAAAAATTGAAATCTTGTCAACTATCTTATCAGACAACAATGAAATAAAACTAGAAATCAATAACAAGAGAAACTTTCAAAATAGTATGAACATATAGAAATTAAACAACTTGCTCCCAATTGACCACTGGGTCAATAAAGAAATAAGGAAAGAAATTTTAAAAAAGCATCTCAAAACAAATGAAAGTCAAAACACAACATGCCAGCCAAAGCATGGCTAGGAGGAAAGTTTATAGCAACAAACGCATACATTGAAAGAGTAGAAAGGTTTCAAGTGAACAATCTTAATTGTGAACCTTAGGGAACTGAAAAAGTAAGAATACACTAAACCCTAAATGGCTAGAAGAAAAGCAATAAAGATCAGAGCAGAAATTTAAAAAAAGGGAGACTAAAAACACAATACAAAGGATCAACAAAACAAAAAATTGTGTGTTTTTTTTTTTTTTTTTTTACAAAAAGATGAGCAAAATCAATAAACCAACCACTACCTAGACTAAACGAAAAAAGACCCCAAAAAACTAGAATGAGTAGCAAAAAAGGAGGCAATACAACTGATACCTCAGAAATACAAAAGATCAAAGACTATAATAAATAACTATACATGATCAAACCAGAAAACCCAGGAGAAATAGTTAAATTTTTGTTAACACAACCAACCAAGATTGCATTAGAAAGAAATAGAAAACCTAAACAGACCAGTAATGAGCAATAAGATGGAATCAGTTATAAAAAGTCTCCCCACATGGGTTTCAACACCCTACTAACAGAGTTAGATCACCAGCACAGAACGCTAAGAAGGAAATTCTGGATGCAAATTCAACACTTGTCTAATCAGACCTAATAGACATTTACAGAAAACTCCACCCATCAGTCACAGACTATACATTCTTCTCATTTGCACATGGAACACACTCCAAGATCTACCACATACTTAGACACAAATCAGTGTCAATAACTTCAAAAAAAAACATTGAAATCTTACCAACCAATTTCTACCAATAAAAATCAATACCAAGTAGATCTCAAAAACCACCTAATTACATGGAACTTAAAAACAACTTACTCCAGAATGACTGGGTAAACAACAAAATTAACACAAAATTTAAAAAATTCTTTGAAATAAATGAAAATTGGGACCCATCATACCAAAATCTCTGGAATGCAGCAAAAGCATTGTTAAGGAGAAAGTCTGCAGTACTAAATGCTCAGCTAAAATAGTTAGAAGATCTTTAATTAACAATCTAACATCACACCTAGGAGAAGTAGATAAACAAGAACAAATTAACCTCCAAGCTAGCAGAAGAAAAGAAATGACTAAAATCAGTGCAGAACTAAACAAAAGTGAGATTCAAAAATTTATACAAAGAGGAAACAAAAATAAAAGTTGGTTCTTTGAAAGGATACACAAGATCAATAGACCACTAGCAGAGAGCCAAATCAATAACACAATCTGATTTACAGTAGCTGCATGTACACAAAAAATAAAATACATAGGAATACATCTAACCAAGGAGGTGAAAGATCTCTAAAAGCAGAACTAACTGCTGAAAGAAATCAGAGATGACACAAACAAATGGAAAAAGATTCCATACTCATGAACTGGAAGAATCAATATCATTAAAATGGCCATACTTTCCAAAACTAGTTACAGCTTCAGTGTTATTCCTACAAAAGTAAAAAATTAGGCTAAACTATCATAAAATGCATATGGAACCAAAAAGAACTGAAATAGACAAAGCAATCCTAAGCAAAAAGAACAAAGCCAGAGGCATCAGACTACCCAACTTCAAACAATACTCTAAGACTACAGTAACCAAAAGAGTATGGTACTGGTACAAAAACAGACACAAAGATCAATGGAACAGAACACAGAACCCCTAATAAAGTTGTGCTCTTCAGCCATCTGTTCTTTGATGAAGTCAATACAAATAAACAATGGGAAAAGGACTCACTCACTATTCAATAAATAGTGCTAGGATGGGTGGCTCGCCATATGCAGAAGAATGAAATTGGATGCCTATCTTTCACTATACACAAAAATTAACTTAATATGGGATAAAGATTTAAATGTAAGACCTAAAACTAAAAGGATCCTAGAAGAAAACCTAGGAAATGCCATTCTGGACATTGGCCTTGGGAAAGAAGTTATGACTAAGACCTCAAAAGCAATTGCAACAAAAACAAAAATTGAATTGTGACCTAATTAAACTAACGAGCTTCTGCACAGCAAAATTAGCTGTCAACAGAGTAAATAGACAACATACAGAATGGGAGAAAATATTTGCAAATTATGTATCTGACAAAAGTCTAATATCCAGAATCTATACGATACTTACACAAACCAACAAGCAAAAACAAACAAACAAACAAAAAAACCCATTAAAAAGTAGGCAAAAGATATGGACAGACACTTCCCAAAAGAAGATGCAACAAGTGGCCCACAAACATACGAAACAATGCTTAACATCACTAATCATCAGAAAAATGCAAATAAAAACCATAGTGAGATACTGTCTCACACCAGTCAGAATGGCCATTATAAAAGAGTCAAGAAACAATAGATGCTGGTGAGGCTGCATAGAAAAGGAAACGCTTATACGCTCTTGGTGGGAATGCAAATTAGTTCAGCCACTGTGGAAAGAAATTTGGAGATTTCTTAAAGAACTCAGAACTACCATCTGACCCAGCAATCTCATTAACCTGTATATATCCTCAAAAAATTCATTCTACTAAAAAGACACATGCACTCACATGTTTATTGCAGCACTATTCACAACAGCAAGATAAGGTATCAAGTTAGGTGCTCATAAACAGTGGACTGGACAAAGAAAAATGTGATATATATGTAATGGAATACTAAGCAGTCATGAAAAAGAGTGACATCATCTCCTTTGCAGCAACATGGATGCAGCCAGAGGCCATTATCCTAAGTGAATTTACACAGGAAAAGAAAACTAAATGGCGCATGTTCTCATTTTTAAGTGGGAGCTAAAAATTGAATACTCACGGACATTAAGATGGCAACAAAAAACATGGGACTACTATAGAGGGTGAGGAAGGAAGGGAATAAGGATTGAAAGACTACCTATTGGGTACTATGCTCACTACCTGGGTGATGGAATCATTCGTACCCCAAACCTCAGGATCACACAACATACCCATGTAAGAAACCTGCACATGTACTCTTGCATTGAAAATTAAACTTATTTTATGTCTAACAGAGAAAATCCCCAGACTGGATGGCTTCACTGCTATATTCGACCATATTTACAAGAATAACAAACACCAATTCTATTCAAAGTATTCCCAAAAATTGCAGAGGAGGGAATTCTTCCTAACTCATTACACTGATACTATTATACTGATGCCAAAATCAGACAATGATGCAACAAAAAATAAAACTACAGACCAATATTCATGATGAATATAGATGCAAAATCCTCAACAAAATATTAACAAACTGAATCCAACAGGCCATCAAAAAGATAATAAAGCATATTTAAGTGGGATTCATCCCAGGGATGCAAGGATGGTTCAACATACACATATTAATAAACATGATACATAACATCAGTAGAATGAAGGACAAATAACATGATCATCACAATAGAGAGAAACAACATCTGACAAAATATCCCTTCATGATAAAAACTCTCAATAAACTTAAAAGAACATGCCTCATAAAGAACGTAATATAATAAAGGATGTAGGCCCAAAGGCTATTATGATGTTAAAGTATGCTCCTTCTTTGCCTAGTTTATTTTATTATTTATTTATTTATTTATTTAGAGATGGAGTCTCGCTCTGTCGCCCAGGCTGGAGTGCAGTGGTGTGATCTCGGCTCACTGCAAGCTCCGCCTCAGAGTTGTTTTTTCTTTTTTTTTTCCTATCATGAAGGGATGTTGTGACAAACCTGCAGCTAACATCAAACTGAACTCGGAGAAGCTGAGCCTTTCCTCTAAGAACTGGAACAAGACAAGGATGCCAAGTCCCAGCCAGAGCAATCAGGCAAGAGAAAAAAAATAAAGTCATCTAAATTGGAAAAAAAGAAGTCAAATGGTCTGTTTGTAGGTGACATAATTTTACATATACAAAGACCTAAACACTCCACCAAAAGACTCTTAGACCTGATAAATTCAGTAAAGTTGCAGGACATAAAATCAACATACAAAAATCAGTAGCATATCTGTTCACCAATAATGAACTAGCAGAAAAGGAAATGAAGAAGGCAATCCTTTTTTTTTTTTTTTTTTTTTTAACAGCTGCGTAAAAACAAAAACCTAGGAATACATTTAATCAAGACTGTGAAAGACCTCTACAAGGAAAACTACAAAACACTGATGAAAGTGATTGAAAAAGATACAAACAAATGGAAAGACAACCCATGGCCATGGACTGGAAGAATTAATTTTGCTAAAATTACCATACTACCCAGAGCAATCTATAATTCAATTCAACTGCTATAAAACACCAATGCGATTTTTTCACAGAAATAGAAAAAAAAAATCTAAAGTTTGTTTGGAATTTTAAAAGAGCTCAAGTTACCAAATTAAACCTGAGCAAAAGAACAAAAGCTTGAGGCTTCACGCGACTTCAAAATGTAGTGTATAGCTTTGGTAACCACCAAAACACTGTGGAATTGGCATAAAGACAAACACATAGACCAAAGGAATGGAATAAACAACCCAGAAATAAGTTCACATATTTGCAACCACCTGATTTTCAACAAAGATGCCGGGGACATATATTGGGGAAAAGACAGCTTCTTCAATAAATGGTACTGGGAAAATTGGATATCCTTATGCAGAATGAAACTAAATCCCTATCTCTCACCATATACAAAAATCAACTCAAAATGAATCAAAGACTTAAATGTAACACTTGAAAATATTCAGATATGAGGAGAAAACTAAAGAACAAATTTCATTGCATTGGTCTAGCCAAAGATTTTATGGTTAAGACTTTAAAACCACAGCAGCAAAAGAAAAAAAATGGAATAATAGAGTATATTAAACTAAAAACCTTCTGCACAGCAAACGAAATAATCAATAAAGAGACAAACTGTTTAATGGGGGAAAACATTTTTAAACTAATCACCTGACTAGAAACTAATGAGCAGAAAGAACAAAGAATATACAGATAACTGAAATAACTCAGTGGTAAGAAACCAAATTATCCCATTCAAAAGGGAGCAAAGCGATAAACAGACATTTCTCAAATCAGGACATACAAATGGCTAACAGGTGTATGAAAGAATGTTCAACATCGCCTATCATTGAAAAAATGCAAATCAAAACCACAGTGAGATATCATCTTACCCCAGAATTACTATTTATGAAATGACAAAAAATAGAAGATGCTGACGAGGATGTGGAGAAAAGGAAACTGTCATACACTGTTGGTGGGAATGCAAATTAATGCAGCCATTATGGAAAACAGTGTAAAGATTTCTCAAAATAAAACCAAAAAACTAAAACTAAGAATAGAACTACCATAGGATGCAGCAATCCCACTACTGGGTATTTATCAAAAGGAAAGGAGATCAGTATATCAAAAGGATATTTGCACCCCATGTATATTGCAGCACTATTTGCAATAGCAAATATATGGAATCAATGTTAGGGTCTATCTATAGATGGATAGAGGAAATATGATATATACACAATGGAATACTATCTGACCATAAAAAATAAAATTATGTGCAGCAATTATGCAGCAATATCAATAGAAATGATGGTCTTTATGTTAAATAAAATAAACCCAGAACAGAAAGACTAGTATTGCATGTTCTCACTCACATGTGGGAGTTAAAAACATTGATCTCATGGAAGTAGAGAGTAGAATGATAGTGACCAAAGGATAGGAAGAGTGGGAGAGAGGAATGATGGGAGGCTGGTTAATAGGTACAAACATACAAATAGAATGATTAAGTTCTAATGTTTGATAGTTACATTTATCATATTGCAACTATGAATCATGACCAAAAACCATAAATATGTCAAACAAAATATCTTACAAATCCAATGTCTTCCACTTAATTATATTCATCATTTTTCTAATTATATACTATTTAATAAAAATATTTAATCATCATCAATGGCTCTCAAATTTATCTCTAAAAGATGAAGCGTTGTGGTATTTGAAATTTCACTGTGTGTCTGGATCAATGCCTATCAGCAGTGGTTTACCAGATGGCAGTATCCCATAGGCTGGACAAGTTTTTGACAAATATATAGTCAAAATTCCCCAAAAGTACTAGTTCCAATACCATTTAAATGCTAAACACATAAACCAGAAAAATGTTAAAATACAAGATGTCAGTTATATAGTTAATGTATATACCTATCCCTCTAGAACTAAATAATTCAATTTTTAATAATTTACTATTCCGATAGATACATGTAAATATTTTAATTATTGCGCTGGTGTACAAATTAAAGATTTAATATATTTGTATTAATTGGGAGGAGAATCAAATGGCCTTGGGGATTTTTTTTTTGTCTCCCACCTTAATAGCAACTGTCATGAATCATTATTATAACAACAGTATGAAATCTACGATAGTTCACTATTTTTCATGTCATGTTATTCAGTACTTCTACTCCATAGTGCTGAACTGGCACTTTAGAAATGAGTGTACTCTTAGTGTATGAAATCAGCAGTCACATATTTGGAGATGATGTTTTTAGAAAAGCCAGTTCAGCAGAGGCGTAGAGGTAGTAACAAGCATATAGCTAAAAATTATAAACAAAAGAAATGGGAATGGAGAGACAAACTCGGACTCACAGGTAAATGAAACAAAAGTAAGCGTGAAGCTTTAAAGGAAGATGTTCTCAAAATAAAATCAAAAATTGGAAGAGAAATGAGTGATTACTGTTCTTTAACAAGCCTTTCTCTTTTTGCATAAAAAAGAAAAAAAGGATAATTTTAAAATGAAACTTCCAGCAATTTTTAATTCAAAAGTAACAAAAGGGCACAGATTTAAAAGCTAGTAAACCAGTAAGAATCAAATATATAGTTTAGAAAGAAGTATTGACTATACTTTTGTGCAAAATAGGTTTATGATGTCACAGATGGGAAACTTTAAATATATTTCTTTAAAAATTGTAGAAAAATACATTTTTGATATAGGAATTTATTTATTTAAACATGTATTATCTATTAATTGCTATGCATTGAGTTAAGCAAAAGGTAACAGAAATGTGTACAGCAGATTTTGTGAAAAAACTTTAAGCACTAGAAAATAGAATTATGAGATAATGGAATTTATTATATTTCTAGGTAAAGATAAAGTTGGGATTATAAACTTTAGAGATAAATAAAATTGCTTTATTGTGTGTCCCTTGTTGACTGAATTGAGGCCTAGTATTTTGCCATTCTTAACTTAGTCTCTGTAACATATTTTAATTACCACAAGTAATGCACTTAAATGTCATTGCTTGATGATAATTTTCATTATTATTATTTATTTTACTTTAAGTTATGAGATACATGTGCAGAATGTGCAGGTTTGTTACATAGGTATACATGTGCCATGGTGGTTTGCTGCACCTATCAACCCATCATCTAGGTTTTAAGTCCCTAATGCATTACATATTTGTTCCAATGCTCTCCCTCCCCTTGCCCCTCACCCCCCGAAAGGCTCCAGTGTGTGGTGTGTAGATCGCTTAACACCACTTAACGTTATAATCACCATTTCTATAGGCTAGTTTAGAAAACTGTATCCCATCATTTTCCTTGTCAATGCAATTACAAAACAAAGTTCGAAAAAATATAACTTTTTATGACAAAAATTGGCATAGTTACATGATTCAATGAATATTTATAATTTTTGAGATATTTATTCCCATTTATCTTGCTGCATGCAAGATAATTTATATTTCAAATATTAAATTATAAAATGGAACTAAACAATTTCAAAATTCATTTTAATTTGTCCCTTTACATAATGTAGTATCACCTACCTTTACGCTTTCTTTTAAAAAAAAGTCGTTGACAGTCTGAAAATTCACATACTAAGTCAATAAGAGAGAATAATGCAAAAAAAAATCTAACAAAGCATTTTGATTTTGGTGGTATATCTTGGTTTATGTTATTAAAATATTAATTTCCCAGTACTATTCTTTGTTTGTATAATTACTGACCTGTAGAGTATTTGCTGACATTGTCAGTCTTTCTTTTTTAAATTTAATTTTATTTTAAGTTCTGGGATACATGTGCAGGACATGCAGGTTTGTTACATAGGTAAACGTGTGTCATGGTGGTTTGCTGCCATCTATCAACCCATCATCTAGGTATTAAGCCCTGCATGCATTAGCTATTTATCCTAATGCTCTCCCTTCCCCTGCCCCGCTGATAGGCCCCAGTGTGTGTTGTTATCTTCCCTGTGTCCATGTGATCTCATTGTTCAGCTCCCACTTATGAGTGAGAACATGTGGTGTTTGGTTTTCTGTTACTGTGTTAGTTTGGTGAAGATAATGTCTTCCAGCTTCATCCATGTGCCTGCAAAAGACATAATCTTGTTCCTTTTTATGGTGACATAGTATTCCATAGTGTATATGCACCACATTTTTAAAATCCAGTTTATCACTGATGGGTGTTTGGGTTGATTCTATGTCTTTGCTATTGCGAATGGTACTGCGATAAACATACACATGCATGTATCTTTATAAAAGAATGATTTATATTTCTTTGGGTATGTACCCAGTAATGGAACTGCTGGGTCAAATGGTATCTCTAGTTCTAGATCCTTGAGGAATCTGCCACATTGTCTTCTACAATTATTAAACTAATTTACATTCCCACCAACAGCGTAAAAGAATTCCCATTTCTCCACAGCCTCGCCAGCATCTGTTGTTTTGACTTTTAATAATTGCCACTCTAAGTGGCACGAGATGGTATCTCATTGTGGTTTTGATTTACACTTCTCTGACATTGTCAGTTTTTCAATGTAAAAACATTTACATTTCTCTGTACATATTGAACATACTTACATTTATCTGACATCATCAGTCTTTCCTATTATAAAAATCTTGATTTAAAAAACTGGGCTCTATGGATACTGTAAATATTATAAGGAATGTAATTTTAAAGGGCAACATGTTTAATTATTGAACTGCTATGTGTATAAACATTCCTTGACTGTCACAGTGTATGGGAAGGAATTATAGAATCATATACTGCCTTGAAAATCTTAATCAACCACATACTGAACACTTATTATGTGTGCCACATTATTAAAAATTTGGTGATATTTTCTAACATTTTCTGATTTATTTGTAAAAACTTTTAAATTATTGAAAAGGATTAAACTACAAACAATGGAAAAAAATGCTACCAAATTTAAAGCTATAGACCCTGACGTATTAAAAACTCCCTTGTGTCTCAACTCATTCACCTGTGAAATGAGGATAACAACTGTTACTGTACCTAGGCATGTTGTGAGAATTACATATATTAATACATGTAAAGCCCTTAGAATAGTACTTTGTCCGTAGAAAGCACCGAATAAATGTAACATATAGTAATGATGATGTTGAAAATATCATTATTATTACAACCTCAGTTGATTTCATTTGTGTTGTAATTTTAATCCCTTCAGGCTTGTTTTTGAGTATTCTATGCAATTTTCTGTGGTTTGGTGTAAAAATGATTGGAATCACAGCGAGAGACTCTTTAGCGTAATAGGCACACTTGATTAGGAGATTGAGGGTTTACGCTCCCTTAGCAGTAGGAAAAATATCTGAATTTACTCATATAAGGAGAAATGCAAATTAAAATAAAAATAAAATGAATGCAAATTAAAATACAAATTAAATTGGGATCCATCTTTCTCTTTGCCATATGTGCTTCCTTTTCCCCCAGAGAAGTTATAAATTAATTGTATTTAAATGAGTTGATTCTAATAAAGCAGTGACCTTAAACCACCACACACACGCACATGCACACGCATGTGCACACACACGCACGCACACATGCACATACGCGCGCGCACACACACAATTTGAATGATTCCAATTCTGGTCATAGCTTTACAAAGTGTGAATCAAACTCTTCTCCTTTTCCTTTTTTATGACACCTCTCTAGTGTCATCTGATAATAACTTCTCTCCCTCATAAACAATTGTAACAAAGAAGCTTACTTAATTTAAAAGTAGTACAGAAATTGCCAAGTGACTGAACTATGTAGATAAAAATGTATTTATGAAAGAGAAAACTTCACTATTATTCAGACGGAGTAATTGCCAAATATAGACCACATCACCTGCTAGGTTTACTGTTTGAGATGGGGATACGGAGTCAAATTGTTTATCTTGTGGGACATGTTTAATATGCTCATGGTTATATATTAAAGAGTAATAGATATTTGACTCCATACTCTGCCTTTAAGAGTTAATTCCAGAAGATTTTTGGTTTTGGAAGTTGCCCTCATGTTTGCACAATATATGAAATTCAGAACCTTATAAAGAGACATATAAGGAAACTATAAATATGAAAAATAGTTTAAGGAAATGTATATATGCTAGACAGTGATCCTATAAAAATGTTCAAATTATTGACACACCAGGTTCTAAAAATTATAGATGTGCTAGAAGAGACCATAGAGGTAATCCAGTTCAACGTCAGTTTTATAAATGCAGAGTAAAAAAAAAAAAAAAAGGCTCAGAAAAATGAAGTACATTGAGAAAGATGAAAGATGGCAGAGTAAAGGCTGAGACACAATTATTAGTGAGTCTTATGTTTCAACCTTTGTTTGCTTGCTGATCCTATATATGTCTTTAAAATTTTCTTGGTTTTCTAAATACCAACAATAATGTTATTTGAGCACTTACCACATGCCAGGAACTGTTGTATAAAATTAATTTATATAATTGCATTTAGTCTTTACAACAATCATTTAAGGGGAACACTATTGTCAATCCTTACTTTACAGAGAGAGAAGGAAATCTACCAGTTAAGCTACATTTTTACAATTTCATCTGTCAGTTATTTAAAAAAGCTAGGGAGGTCAGGTGCAGTGGCTCACTCCTGTAATTCCCAGCACTTTGGGAGGCCGAGGTGGGTGGATCACTTTAGGTCGGGAGTTTGAGACCAGTATGCCACACGGCACAACTCTGTCTCTACTAAAAATACAGAAATTCGATGAGACTGGTGGCAGGTGCCTGTAATCTCAGCTACTCGGGACGCTGGGGCAGGACTATCGTTTGAACCTGGGAGGCAGAGATTGCAGTGAGCCAAGATCTCATCACTGTACTCCAGCCTGGGCAACAAGAGCAAGACTCTGTCTCAAAACAACAAAAATAAACGAACAAGAAAAAAGAAATGCTGGGGAGCATATAATTATCGGTAGTTATTTCTACTCCTTAATAAAATTAGCAGTATCTATGAATTGTATAGTGTTTGATCTAATATCTCTGACCTTTTTCCTAAAGAAAATTTGGAAGTGAAAATGTCATTCATGTCTTCAGTAAAAAGCAAGATTAAACATATAATCTTTTCTATATTCTTCCATCCTTGAATCCACCTTGATCATAACCAGTTTTGATTGATTCTCTGCTTGGCTTCCTGCCTATGATGTATTGTGTAACTAGATTTGGACTTTCTTATAAAATGCTCTTTCACATTGCTTAAGCCTTACCTGATTTTAATTTGCACTTCCCTTGCTCTGACCTGCTTTTTTTTTTTTTTTTAATAGATTTCCTATTCTCTTCACTAAAGCAGTCTGACAGCCCTCAAAAGATGCTTATGATGGCTCATTTTAAAATTTTCATGTAGTCACAAGTTAGTCACCCTTGTTAGAGATATTTCCTTCTTATAAAACAGCACACTTTTCATAGAGGGGGTTGTAATAAAGTATGTGATGGGTGGATTGTAATTTATTTATTCCTCTAATAGTCGCAGTAAGAACACTATTAATAAATCTATTGATTTTTTAATATCAATAGATTAAAAATTACCATGTTTCTGTTGCCAAACAAATATCTCTGGAATATATTTGAGGTAACAGCAAAACCAGGAATGGATGTTCTGGCCCTTTTCATACTTAGTGATTTGTATGTTCCCATTTTGTGACTTGACTATTTAAGAAACATCCTAAATTGCCTGTAAAGAATACAATGGTAAATTATGTCAGTGTAATACAGATTATGACTGTTGTGAAAAGCTGTCTCACGTGCACAGTCTTTCACCCCTTTTACCACGAGATAAAGAGCCCACACAGTCTCTCCTGGGCTTACTACCTTGTGTGGGAATATCTTGCCCTGTTTCAATCATACGTGTTGTCCTGCTTAAGCGTGTGTGTCAGTGGCCCTCAGACACACTCTCAGCTCCCATGGAGGAGGAGTCTGCGTCAAAGCCCTTCTGCTGCTGCCCATGAGGGGTGTGTGCAGGCCAATACCCCTAAATCAGGTGCCTAGAGAAACCTGCTGGCCATGCGGGACCTACACCCACCACAGGAGCTGATCTTACTCTGTCATTCCTGTATTTGAGTAACGCACTGCACCATCTAGGGCTTAACTGTGTTGTGTTTTTCTTGATTCTGGTATGCAGTGGACAGAGTGTATAGACTTCTATACTGAGTGGTTGAAACAGTGATGATCTTTGCTATCCTCCATGTTCAAATTCTCTCCTGGAATCGACAACCTGTGCAGAGTTTTTTGCTTGACAGTTTGGCGTAGTGAGCAGGGTCACCAAAGGACACATTATGGCTAGATGAAAACGCAAAGACTTATAACATAAAAGCCTGTTGTTCAATTTATAAACCTTAAAACACATTTTTAAAGAAACCTTTATGCAAAAATGAAAGAACTGCCTGTATACAATTAGTTATCAATTAAAAGATAAGTGTTTGGGAAACAACTTTAAATATCAGCATAAAATGACTAGTCCTAACTTCAAAGCAGTGTTATTTTTTTCATACAAATAGACTTACAACATTTACTAGAATAAAGGAAACTAGCAGTCATTCAGTCTAAACTCTGATTTTAATTTTCACATTTGCTTTAAAGAAATGTATGAGAAATCAAAATCAGAGAGGAAATGAAAAACATGCTTAGTGAACATCCTTTAAGAAGTGGCCATTAGTAGCCAAGAGTTAGAAACAACTTAAGTATCTATCAACAGATAAACGGAAACTATAGTACCGTCATGTGCTACATAATGACGTTTGGTCAACAATAGACAGCATATACGACAGTGGTCCTAGAAGATTATAATGGAGCTCAGATATTGCTGTCATCTGGTGACATCATAGCTGTTGTACCATAATTACTTTACTTCTTTTTATAAATTTAGGGTAGCCTAAGTGTAGAGTGTTTATAAAGTCATCAGTAGCATGCAGTCACGTCCTAGGGCTTCACATTCACTCACCACTCACTCACCACTCACTTGGAGCAATTTCCAGTCCAAGCAACTTCCAGTAATTGCCCTATATTGGTGTATCATGTTTTATCCTTTATACTGTATTTTTATTGTATCTTTTCTATGTTTAGATATACAAGTATTTACCATTGTGTTACAGTTGCCTAAAGTATTAAGTATAGTAACAAGCCATACAGGTTTGTAGCCTAGGAGCAATAGGCTATACCATATAACCTATACAGAGTAGGCTCTATCATCTACGTTTGTGGAAGTACACTAGATGATGATGTTCACACAATGATGAGATCGCCTTATGTTGCATTTCTTAGAGTGTATCCCTGTCGTTCAGCAAAGCATGACTGTGTGCATATGTACACACACACACACACTCACACACACATGAAATGGAATATTACTCAGCCTTTGAAAAGAAAGAGATGTTGCCATTTGTAACAACGTGGCTGAACCTGGAGGACATTATGCTAAATGAAATAAGGTAGACTCCTAAAGGAAAATGTTGTATGATCTCATTTATACGTGGAATCTTTTGAAAAAAAATGCAAATAGAAACAGAGAATGGAACAGGGATTACCAGGAGTGGAGAGACAGAGGAAAAAGAGAGAAGTAGGTAAAGGGGTACAATTTGTAGTTATGTAGGATAAATAAATCATTAGAATATTTAATACATAGCCTGTGGACTGTAGTTAACAATACTCTATACTGAAAATTTGCTAAGAATAGATTAAAGATGTTCTTAACCTTTCCCCCATCTACACATAAACAGTAACCATGGAAGGGGATAGAGGTAAATTTGTTTAAACTGTAGTAATCATTTCATATGCATATGTATATCAAAAATCATATTGTATACTTTACATACAATAAAAAATAAAAAGGAAGTGGCCATTAATTTTTGGCTACCCATGAAAAGCTGAAATGACTTATGACAATAATTGCTATAATTTAAATTGTATAAAAACATAAAAATTGCATAAAGCATAAGACAAACTCCAATGTATTTTTTATCTTTAAATATTTTTAAGGCTGGGTGCAGTAGCTCACGCCTGTAATCCCAGCACTCTGGTAGGCCAAGGCGGGCAGATCACCTGAGGTCAGGAGTTCAAGACCAGCCTGATTGACACGGTGAAACTCTGTCTCTACTAAAAATACAAAAATTAGCTGGGTATGGTGGTGCACACCTGTAATCCCAACTACTCAGGAGGCTGAGGCAGGAGAATCACTTGAACTCAGGAGGCGGAGGTTGCAGTGAGCCAAGATCATGCCACTGCACTGCAGCCCGGGTGACAGGAGACTCCGTCTCAAAAAAAATAAAGGAATTTGAAGACAGAAGGCACACAAAAGGACAGTAGAATACCGTTTAATAACAATTATTTATTTCAGTAAAGAGAGAACTCATAGACTTAGTGAGTATGGGTGCATATTCAGAAATGTATGAATTCAGAAGCTCATTCATTTCACCTGTGTATCAGGCTAATTATAAGTAAGTTTGCATAGGACAATCCAGGTTAACACCTGGTGTACTGGTATAATTACAGCATCCCCTCTTATTTCAGAAATGTCTGTTTGGATATAAATTATATTGGTCAGTTTAGTCCTTGATCACTCATTACCCTCTAATTGTCATAGGTGAAGGGGTTAATGAGTGCCTGGATTCCCAAATACGAGATATACTCTGGAAGGGCTATATACTTCTTTTCCTCCAGGGCTCCTATCGTTAGGCAACAGTAGGGTTTGGGCAACTGAAACCATAAGCCATAGACTACTTTGTGACTCTGGGAATTCAGGGAAATTACTTCTAGGCTCTCTGTTGTACGACGACATCTATTGTTCATAATATTGTGCTTCTTGTCTATGAGTGAAGCTTAAAAAAGGAAAAATTATTCTGAGTTTGCACTGGAGACATCTTTTGTAGTTACTGTTCTGGAGGATATCATGAAGATCCTCTAAACTGGGCAGCAACCTTGCTACTGGGCATAAACAGTTAAGAAATTGAATAAAAGCAGTCAGTCTTGATGCACTTCTGACTGGTTATGACTGGTAAGATGGCCTAATTCAGTTATGCTATGAAGCTTTGAACCTTATCTGTCAAAAAGGCAGAATGGAGTTGCTCAGAAAATTGTATTGTTTTAGGCAAATCCGACTTGCTTAATAAGAGGAAGCATATTATCTTCCAGCATAAAAAAATCACAAATGCAATAACATACCCTATAGCAAGCTAAGATTACATGTATCATTAATTTTTGGCAAGGCTGCTAACATGCTTTAAGCACAGAGAGAGGTCTTTGGAGGATAAAAAGTTTTCTTAACCTACAGGGGAAAAAATGATGAAAGCAATACCCTGAAGGAGATTCTTTACCAACATATTATTGGACCCCTCTTTTATATTCTAGAACTTGAAAAGTAGAAAGTGTGTTAGGGTTTGTAGCAGAGTCAGTAAGGGTAAAGATTTTTGCAAAATATTTGCATTATTTAAAAAATTATTTTTGACAGTAATTTTGCTTTCTCTAATTGTGAAGTCAATCTAAATACTGACATTTTAAAATCTGATCAGTATTTTTAGCTTTTTCTTAAAATTATACTCCTATTGACTACACCTAGGCAACAAAAACTCAAGATATGAAAGATATACTGTATTGTGAAATTAGTAGTGATTTTAAAGATCTACAAACTTTAATAGCTGAGCATTTTTATAAAATTACAAAAATAATTCAAAATTCAAAATCATATCATAAAAACAAATTGTTGGCTAAATTTATGAATTAACATGCCTAGTTTAGTTTCTTCTATTACTTCGACTACATGAATAATTATTTGCCATTTTTTTCTTGTATACTTTGTTTCCCTCATCCAGCAGGATATGAAGAATACAATGATACAAAATATACTGTTTCCCTCCTTAATAAACTGGGACTTTGTTGGAACAGAATGATGGATATGCAAGTAAGTGTAGGTCATGTGTAAGGTTATATGATGTTTTCATCTGGGAAACAAAAAAATTCTGATGTTCAGGACATACTCCCGTTGTGTTACATCAGAATATCTGGGGTAGGACCCAGGCATCGGTGCTAGTTCTTAAAGCTACTCAAGTGGTTCTCGTGTGTAGTCAAGGTTAAACATTGCAGTAGAACTTTGCTACTCAAAGGGTAGCAGCAGCAGAAACACTTGGGATTTTGGTTAGAAATGAATATGCTCAGGCTCCACCCCAGGTGTAAGAAATCAGAACGTGCATTTTAATGAGGTGTTCCAGGTGATTTATATGCATGTTAAAGGTTGAGAAACAGCCCACAGAAATTGTGAGAGAAGGGGAGAGATATTTTAATCTAGGGAAGCCATCAAGAAATGGACACCTGGAGTAATTGACAAATGGAATAATGGGGAAGAGGAAAGTAAACAAGATAAAGAGCAAGGGGAACAATGAAGACGAAAGTGAAAGAACCGAGGAGGAAACAGGGAAAAACAATTGAAATGATCAACAGTCCCCTGCAATACTTAGCTTGTGAATATCTTCTGACAATTGGCTTATGTGTAGTTAAAATCTGGGAACAAGGGATGGAAACAGGGAGTGGTGGCTCCCTGGGGTCACTAGGTGTCTCAGGGAATGCTGCTGAGTTTTGATTTTCTTACAAAACCGTTTATTTAAAGTGAACTAGCCATGGCTGCTTCAAGAATATCCTAAAGGGAATGTTCTCCCACACCATAAGTAACATGTGGTTAGAAACTCAAGAGTTCAATTTTATTTTCCTAATTATAATAGTTATAACTGCTAATTTTTAGAAAAATACAGAGAAAATTTAAAGTAAACAAGAATCACTCATAATAGCATAAACTAAGAGAAACTATCAGTAATATTATGATTAGTATCCTTACATTAATAATTCTATGAATATATTAAATTTCTCCTCTAAAGACAGAGCCCTGCTTATGCAGATTTGTGTACTTTTTAAATTCATCATTGTATTAAACATTAAAGTATAAGTAAATAATATCACCAACATCATTTTTCTAGAAAATATATTCTTTGTTCTTTTAATAAAATATAGCATCTTATGGTAAAATATTTTAAAATACAAATAATACTTCTAAAAATCTATCATTCCACATCCCCAAAATAGCCATTCCTAAACTTTTGGTATTTAGGCTCCCATCTGCTTTCTCCAAACTTAGAATTATGTTCTAAACATTGTTTTACAACTCATTTAAATATTCATATTGATAAATTTTCTCAGAATCTCTTTTTTAAATAGTTAAATTAACAAATTTGCTAAAGATTATTGTGACAGGCACTATAGGTCAGCTTATTCAACACCCATTGTTGTTTTCTGTTGACCTTTTATGCTATAGTGATTGAAATGCACCAAACTTGATTTTCTAGCCTGCCTTGCAGTTAGAGATAACTATGGGGCCAAATTCTAACAAATAGAATCTAAGCAGAAGTTTGCTGGTTATAGTTTGATAAAAGTTTTTTCTTTCCTAATGAAAGGAGACAGAAGAACTGGTATTGCAGTTTAACTATGCATCCTTTTCTCTGTCTTGCAAACAGATATGCTGCCTGCAGGTGTAGCTGGCATCTTTGCAATCAGGAAAAAACGAAGCCAACACTGTTTGTATGATGAATCAGATATACAGAAGGATCCCAGATCCCTAAATTATCACTGAATAGTTCAACCATCTCCAGCAAGACCCTACCTTTGTTCTTGTTTTAAGAGAAAAATAAACTCTTCTATATTCAAGGAAGCCTTAATCAGGTTTATTGTTACTTTTAGCCAATTGCATTGCTAACTGGTAGAAAGTTACTCATCTTTATCTCGTCATGCATTTTCAGACATAATTCTGTGGAAATGTCTCTATTGCTCAGAAAACAAAGATAAGGATAGGATATTTGTTCTAGTTAAAAGAGTAAAGAGGAAATCTAGCCCCAACTCCTTCTTGGGGCTAGAATTCCCCCAATTGAACCCTATCCCACTGTGCTTTTATGTTCGGTCATTTTTTACACTTAAGTAACTTTATCTTCCATTTGTGTCAGAAGAGGAAAATCAAAACAAAACTTCCCAGGCTAAAGTAAGTGAACTTCAAATTTAAAATATAAAATGGAAAGAGATAGTAAATATAAACACAAGATTTTTTTCATTTATGCATTCATTCCTTTAGTCAGTCAACCAGTATTTATTTGAAGGACTTTTACATGACACATACTGCACCCTCAGGAAAGATGTGGTGAATAATATTTTTGTTTTATTTCCTTCCTTCCTTTCTATTGATCTTAAACTATTATTCTAATAGGGGTGGACTCTGACAAGTATTATGAAAGCAGATATTAAATTGGATTATAGTTTTCTATTTTAGTGGGTGCAAGAATGTATCTCAGACCACAAAGCATCGATGCATCTGTGTTCAGAAAAAGCATTAAGAGATTTCCCACCAAGATAAGACCCATTGAAAAAAAATAATAAGATAAATAAGAGAGAAAACATACTAGGTTTAAGTGGCTTTTGAAACAGTTCGTTAATTTTTCAACTCAGCAGAATGTTCACAGGTATAGAAACCCATATTCACAAGTTGAATAAGCAAGCCAATAAAAAGTGTAGGCAACTAATTTTCACTTAAAAAGCAGATTAAACTCACATTTCAACATTAAAATAACAAACTGGTGTGGTTATAAAACATTGGCTACAGATCTCAATAGTTCCATCTCTGATTCTATTTGGTGACTCTGCCCCTTTAGTCCTATTTATTTCTAATGGACAGTAGAGCATAAACAGACCTTATACATAAATTAGCTTATCTAAATGCAAATCATCTCATGGAAACTTCTGGTAAAATGCTTATTTACAGGCCCACCTTTGAAAAAAAAGCAAAATATCAAATTCCTAATTCTCACTTTTCTTTGTATTATATTTACAAAGAATATTTTTAGCTCATCCTTTACTAGCTTTCCAGGGGTTTATGCAGTTCATCAAGACAAGGTAACAAAAAATGACATATGGATAAGGTTCCATCTTGTTTATCTTGATGGCTCAAATCATTGTAATATTACTATTCTGTAGTATTTTACCAATCTACCCGGCCTTTTGCCAAGACAATACTTTTATATTGGATTTACGAAGTTTTCAAGCAAAAATCAAATGAAGTGAAAGCTACAATACTGGGACCAGTCGTCTGGGCTAGTGGTAGTAATTTTTTAATCCCGAATTTATTTTCTTTTTTTTAAACATGAGACCCTCTTTAAATCATGCTCATGTGAAAATAACTTAATTAGAAACATTAGAATTTTACTTGTCACCATTACATTCAATTCAGTTTTGTATTGCTCGTCCTAAAATGGAGATTAGAATACGGTGAACTGGAAAAATGTAATAAATCCTGACCTTTCCCCTGCTAGTTGAGAGAATTTTGTTTAGGTTATATTAAAATTTAATTAAATCACGTTATTTTATGTATGCATGTACCTAAAAATGGACCATACTTCCATTTTCACATTAGTTAAGATTCACAATGCCTCACATTATTTTATGAAGTCTAAAAGCCTTAAATGCTCAGGTCTCTCTAAGATGGTTTAAAAATTACCAGCTACCCATTTCAAAATGTTTATTTCTAAATGAAGAAAACATGTAGGTCTTTGGAGAATATTTCCTTTTCTTTAGTTTTTAAGTTATGGGCATATTAACCAAAAGCATCCAATTACTTAAGAACATAAGGTGTCATTATCTTGGTCAGGGGGTGGTAAACTTCAGCCCATGGGCCAAATCCAGCCCACTGCCTGCTTTTGTAAATAAAGTTTTATTGGAACACAGGCATGCTCACTCATTTATGTATTGTCTAGGGCTACCTTTGATGGCAGCAGTGGGCCATCCAGAGCAGCTGCTGCCATCGCGCCGGCTGCAACAGGAGGGCACTAGCGGTGGTGGCAGGAGCGGCTGCAGGAGCAGCAGTGGCAGCGGTGGGAACCCCATCACAGGCTGCGGGGAACGGCGGCTGGGGCTGCCTGCACACTTCACAAAGTGGATGATAGCACCACCCTCCCAGGCGGAGGACCCAGGCATCTCTGTGTTCTGCACCCTCGGGGTCCTGGGAAGGACCCCCCTGCCCCTGCAGGCTCGGGAGTGTCTGCTCCTGCTGCCTGGCATCTCCTTACTCCTGGTCCCCGCTCCAATCTAAGAGCAGGAGGGCTGGGGCTGAGCCCAGGCGCTGTCACAGCCCTGCCGGATATGTGCCTGCTTGGGGCAGTGCTGACACACCAGCCCCTCGCCACCTCGGACCCCTCTGGATTTGGGGCACCGACGAGTGCTGAGGGAGAAGCCGATGGTGGGGCAGTGACAGCGGCTCCATGCTGGCCTGTAGGTTCCCCTTGGCGCTAGCAGCCTGGGAGCCATGGAGGACGGCAGGAGGCAGACAAGCTCCTGGGCAAAGGTTGAGGGTCCCCAGTGAGGCTCCACCTTCAAGCCAGGGCACACTGCCAGTCCCGTGGACCAGAGTGGGAACTTGTGGTACTTTTTCTGGGCCCACTCATGGCTGCCCGTGGATGAATTGGTGCCCACTTCCTTCCCTCTGAGGCCCATAAAAGCCCCAGGCTTAGCCAGAGCAGAGCAGACGACAGGGTGACCAGCTTCAGAGAGGAACTAACCTCTCTGCTGTATAGCTTAACAATTGTCAGGATGACCAGCTGGAGAGAGGAGCTACCCTCTGATGAGAACTGAACACTCGTTGGGACAACATGCCTAGCAGAGAGGAGCTAGGCTCTCTGCTGAGACCTGAACACTCTTCGCGGGATGACCTGCCGGGCAGAGAGGAACAACCCTCCTCTCCATAGCCAGGGTGTCTCGATGAATGTTCAGCTCCTAGCCCTGCTAGGACAGGGACACCAGGCTACGGGGACACCCTGGCTATGGAGAGGAGCTTCCCACTGTGGGTCTCCTCAGAGCTGTTCTAATGCTCAATAAAGCTACTCGTTGCCTTGCTCATCCTCCATTTTTTTTGTGTATCTCATTCTTCCTAGTTACAGGACAATAACTTGGGGCCCACCAAATGGCGAGGCTAAAAGAGCTGTATCACAAACAGGACTGAAACAAGCCCCTTGCTCACCATATTGTGGACGAAGAGGAGGAGAGAAGAGCTGTGGACCTTCGAGGAGTCTAGACCTGGGAGCTTCCCAATCCAGGGCTGTGACTCCCTCTTTGGGTTCCTGCAGTTTCTGATGTCTCCAAGTTTCCATGCACCACCACATTCCTTGCCGCCAGGTGGAGGAGCTACATGCAGTGCACCTGGTACAGTGTCAGCTTTGCAGAGAACTAGTGCCCCCGTGCCGGCAACCTGGCGCCGCCCGTGCCGGCAACCTGGCGCCGCCCGCCCCCTGGAAGCAGCCAGCATGTCTGGCTGTGCGCAATGGCCGGACCCCACGCTCACACACACACTTCTTCCCACTGCACGCCTGACTTGCATTCTCCCTTGGAGGCATGGGATCCATGCTGGTAGCATGAGCCAAGGGAAGCCAGCCAGGCTGAGCGGACGGAATGAGCCTAGCGGCCCGAGCAAAACTTGGGCAAAGGCACCACAGGCCACAGAGGTTTCCGGCCAGGAAAGCGACACCCCAAAGATCTTGTAACACTTTCATAGTACAAGGAAAGAGTTGAGTAGTCTGACAGAAAATGTATAACCTGCACAGCCAAAAATATTTACTATCTTGGTCTTTACAGAAAAAAGTTAGATTCTAGGGCGACGCATGCAGAGATCTGGCATCTTTATCAAATCTTCATTATTCTTATATTAAATTAATATTGAAACTGCTCCGTTTATGTCAATAAATAGTATTGGTACAGAAAACTACAATGATGTCCAAATTCACCCAAATTTGTGAACGGAATTAGAATAAAAACCAGGAGCCACAGACCTTTGGTCTCATGTTTACCTGCCACACATTATACTCTCCTCTCTAACAACGCACACCTCACCTTATTTTTCTTCTTTTAACTTCACATATTACAATCATAACAAAAGATGGTATAACTTATGAAACAGCTTTGATATAAGCATGCAAAGTTCTGTGACTTAAAAATATTTTTATTCTAAACTTTTATAAGCGTGTTAATACATAAATTTAAATTATTAGATTCTTTATTGAAACTATTTCCTAAGTACAACACCTTGCTTATATGATTGTATATTTTATTATATTATTATACGAAAAGTAAGTAGTTGCATTGTGTGTTGGTTTGCAAACCTTATTTGCCTACGGGGGTGTGTGTGTGTGTGTGTGTGTGTGCGCGCGCGCATCCCTTTAATCGGAAGGCATTTTGTAAAAAAATTCATGAAAATTTAAAGTGCATTCCTTTATTTAATCATATATTCCTTTTTTGAACAAATATATATGAATACCTTCTGGGTGGCAGGCACTGTACTAGGCTCTGAGAATATATCAATGAATTTATTTCTAATAAAAAAGTAAGAATTATTTAAATAAGCTATGACAACATTTTTAAACACTTCTCCTTTAAAATAACTATGCCTTCCCCAGAAGCATATCTATAAACCAGATTATACTGTAGGTATGGTTAATCAATATTGATTCTGCTTAGCAGTTAACATCACCTTTTATAAAAAATGCTAATTATACAGAGTATTTTAATAATTGACTACAGTAAAATGTCCAAAGAGATATTTGACATTTATAGCTAGTTTTACTATAGATTTTTATAAAGTCTAAATTATAGATATTTAGATCATCTAGTTAGAAAGTGGCTAATACATTATTTTCATGAAACCATGACTTTCAAGGAATATTCACTAATTCAACTGTTCATGCATTCACACATTCAACAAATTGGTACTGGGTGCCTAGAATGAGCCAAGTTTTATTGTAGGCACAGGGAATATAGCAAATAAACATGGCAGAAGTCCTTACATACGTGGAGCACACATTAAAATTGATGGGAGACAGAAAATAAACATATAAGTAAATTGGCATATAATGATATTTTAAAAAAAAGGAAGGCAGAGAATGAAGTTAGTGGTAGATATGAAAAATTCTAATTTTTAATAAAATGGCCGTGGAACATTTATTTGTCAAAGTACGATTTTGAGCAAAGACCTCAAAGAAGTAACAAAAAGTCTTGTGGCAGGAATGTGTCTGGAGTATTTGGGCAACTGCAAAGAACACGAGATTGACTGGGCATATATTCCCTTTGTAATTGACAAAATATATGCACGTGTAGAGGTTTACCAGGGAATATATTCATTCTAAATTTGAAGTTTTCCTTGATTAAATATATCTTTTAACTTAACTTTCCCTTTACATTTATAAAATGTGTCCTATTATAAACATACAAATATTGATGCATAGCAAAAATACTTATTTCAAGATCAAGATCAAATATAATGAAAGAACAAAGGCCATTTTTTTTTTCTTTATAAAGACAGAGGGTAATTTAGAGTTTCAATATCCTCCTTCAATTTATAGCCTGTTCCAATTTAGGCAAGACATTGCGGCGAGAGACTAGAAAAGCTCATGCACTCCAAGGATAGCTAAGAAGCCACCAGTAGTACATACATTTACTGTGATGGCTCATCATATTTTCTAAAGAGTCTGCTAAAAGCTATCTTAATCTTTTCATTATTTATTTTTTGATGAAAGTATGTTTCTGGCTAGCAATAAGTAGAGAAGCAAGAAGAATGGTTTGAGTAACTTATGACTAAATAACAAGGGTTTTATAACTAAGAACTATGGCTCTCCCTAGGTCCAGGTCTCAAAATGTCCTAATGGTTAAGAGTTCACTCTCTGGACCCAGATTTCTTGCTTACAAATTCTAGTTTGTCCATGTGTTAACTATGTAATCTTGACATTTTATTTAGTCTGGCTGTGCCTGTTTCCTCATCTGGAAAATGTCAATAGTAGCAAGTCATTGGGTTGGTATGTTTAATGATTTAATATAAATAAAGTCTTGGAAGAGTATCTGACAATTAAGTGCTTTGGGACTTGATCCCATTGAATGAAGGTTGCACCACATCTTTCTTTAAATTAATTTGAACTCCAAAGGACAGGTTCTTTCTTGAAACACTCCCTCAAACACCACTAAAAATCATTAGGTCAAGTAGGAAGTCACTTAAAGAAAAAGTTGTTGTCCTATAAATGTCTAAAGACAATAGGAGCCAGGAGTATAAACAGAGAAAAACAAATGAGAGACAAGTTAAAAAAATTTGTGATGTATAACATCTCCAGGTTTTTAAGGTCACATTATGTGTAATTATTCATTTTAGCATATCTGCCATAACTTGATGTGTAATTGTCCATTTTAGCACATTAGCCATGGGAAGAGTTGACAGGCATTCTAGTGTCTGGCCAACAGTGGTAGAGATATGGTGTATTTGACTCTCAAACCTCTCACCTCATCTACCATATAGGTACCAAGAGTCTAATGAATCTGTCCATTTACTTCCTTGTTTTCTTAGACTAGAAGAGCTGTTCTTAGAGGGAAGTCCTTTTTCATACACCTGGATTCATCCAACTAGTCACATAATAAATGCTGCCCACCCCCAGCCCTGCTTTGTTTTTAACCTGAACTAATCATTATTTGTACATCTCTATTTTCTAATATTTCCTCTGGGTATCCTGTTTAGGTAAAACACAGCTTTATGATGCCCTTCCCAATCAACATTAGACTATTTGTTTCAAGATAGTAATTAACTTCCTGCCTAATTTGTCACACTTAATTTGAAATTAGGCGTGCAAAGCTATTAAACACTGTGGTTGTGGTGTTTGCATCTGGCTGAGGCAGTAGCCACTGGCAGCCTTGATTTATCACTCTTCATTTAAATTCCTGTGCCAATGATTTTAGTTCTTAAATGCTGTGAATGGCATTTATGGATTTCAAAATCAAAGTGAAAATAAGCTACAGTTAAGTTCTCAACAGCTGAGATCGATGAAAAACGGTTTTATAACTGAATGCCCTGCAGATAAATCCTAGGGGCTTGACCAAAAAGTGCTTCATGCTCAGAGATGTTGCTGTGGGAAGACAACCAGTATTCTACCCTAATGGCTATTTATAAATCAAGATCAAAACTGTGCATCTTGTAACAGTGCCATGTAAATTTGCTCCCAGATGAAAACTATTTTTGCTAAGTCTTCCTTAAAAGAACAATCCCCAAAAGCAAGCTTATCCTACTGGGAAATCTCATCTTTGATATTCAAAACTCTATCCAACATTGCTCATATTTGAGGAAGCAGAATATAACATTGCTACTAGACCTAGCTTATAATTCTGTGGGCAGATTGTCTCCTAAAGTGAATGAGCATGATTCTGTAAGTTTCTTATCAAAGTCTGACTGTGGTGTAAATCTTGACTTAGTGAAGGCTTCTTCAGATATGGACATGAAGAATTTGACTTTTCTATAACCCTGACAGAAACAACTTGTGAAAATTTGTTTTTCCTGTCTGACTTTATGATCCCAAGTCTCCACACTCTGTTAGGGCAACCCAAATGCTATTCTTCCTTTAGGGTAAAGCTCCTCCAAGAATTGTTCCAGCTTAGTTACGCTTTTCTTTCCTCCTCTAAAGTAAAGCATTTACAATTTGTATCTTATAATTTAACACGTTACTTAAGATATACTTTCTGGCTGGGCGCGGTGGCTCACACCTGTAATCCCAGCACTTTGGGAGGCTGAGGTGGGCGGATAACCTGAGGTTGGGAGTTCCAGACCAGCCTGACAAATTTGGTGAAACCCTGTCTCTACTGAAAATACAAAAATTAGCCAGGTGTGGTGGCATGTGCCTGTAATCCCAGCTACTGAGGAGGCTGAAGTGGAAGAATCGCTTGAACCCAGGAGGCAGAGGTTGCAGTGAGCTGAGATTGTGCCACTGCACTCCAGCCTGGGCAACAGAGGGGGACCCTGTCTCCAAAAAAAAAAAAAAAAAAAGTATACTTTTTTTTTTCACTAGCATTTTTGGTCTGCTAACCTTGTCTTCTCAATTAGAGTAAGTAAAGCATTTGAGTTGGAAAACACCACCTCTTCCTTTCTTACTTCTACTGTATGACAGCACAGAGTACTCATGCATTATGGCTTAATAATTGCTTGCTCCTCAGTTTATTAAACAAACATTTGCTGAGCGTCAACTTTATATGTCATACTATTCGAGGCTCCAGGAATAGAGTGAGCAACACAATAAAATACATTGAGAAAAAATCCATCTCTCATGGAGCTTACATTATATTGTCAAAAGACAAAATTCGATTTGGAAAGTATTGCATCGTCGAATTAAGTGATGAAATGAAGAATACACCTAAATCACTTTGAAGAAACTTCCTTAGGCACAATCTTGAGAAATACATTTGTGATTAAAAAAAAAAAAGGTAAACAAACAAAAAAAATGATAAGGTTGAAAGTGACAGAGTGGAT
This sequence comes from Papio anubis, assembly GCF_008728515.1. NCBI lineage: Eukaryota > Metazoa > Chordata > Mammalia > Primates > Cercopithecidae > Papio > Papio anubis. Next base: position 72,502 of record NW_022164298.1, read on the forward strand.
TGTAAAAAAAAAAAAAAAAAATGCAGAGAAGATATTCTTATTGTTATGCCTCAAGAATTAAAATTATTTCTATTCACATAGTTTTTTTTTCAAATGCCAACTTGAACCAGATATCGCGAGGTTTTAAATGTAGTGTATTTTTTATTTTTCAAAAACTATAAGGATTTTTATTTTCTTCTGAGTCAAAGGATACAGACTTTAATATGGGAGGAAACATTACTGAGATACTTGTTTACCTTCTAAAAACAACAGCACAACTTTAAGTCACTATAGCAAAATTTCAAGAATACCTCAAAATATTACAATGTCGAGCCTCCAGCAGGACCTGTATGTATGAAAAGTTAAAATAGGATTTTTAAGAGAGGTGTCCTTTTAGTGGAGGTGTGGAAAAGTTCTTGCATATTTATAAACAGTCATTTTCTTATTTCTGTTTAGATAAAGTCTTTAGAATGATGTAGAATGTTGATTGCAAATATGAAGAGACTACACAGTTACTGAGTATTTGCTTGCTCATCATGTTATCTCATGCAAGATACTTATTTTGTAGATGCAGAATCTGAGGTCCGGAGAGATTAAATAACTTCACTGAATTTACACAGCTGGATAGTAACAGTTTAGGGACCAGAACACAGAGTTGATCAGATTTTGACCAGCTGTTTCCCACCTCTATATATGACTACACTACTGGTCATTTCAACAGGAAAAAAATAATGTAATTATGAGTTATAAATTCACGAGTATGCAGATGGTAAATAGCAGACTAAACTATGTAAACAGGATATAAAATTTGGGGCCTGAGAGATTCATAAAAGCAGACAGACAATAATCTTTCTTGTATATTTTCTGGGCGTTCATGCTTAGGTTTGTACAACTGAACACAATACCTTCTGTAAGTCTGTTCCAGGATGTTGAATCTATAAACAGAATGCTTATTGTTGATGTCCTGAGTGAGCACTTTACCACCAAGGGGCAAAAGTATCAAAACATTGAAATTTTACAAAGTTCCACTGTGAGTATAATAGACATTCTGTGTCTGTGTGTATGTTATATGTATGTATGTATATATACTCACACACAATCACTAATTTATTTAGCAAATATTTAATGCACAGATTTCATGTGACAGGTGCTATGGTAGACCATGGAGATATTAACATTTGTTGACTGTCCAGTAGAAAATATTGACATGCAATTGAAATGCAGAGTACAGTTACGTACTGTGATAGGGTAAATATAAGGAGTTATGAAAGGATAAGCAAGATAAGATCATAAAGGACTTTGCAAATAATTTTACAGAAATAGTGAACCATAAACACACCACACAGAGAAAAATATTGGTAATACTTCATAAATTTAATATTCATTTCCTTATGACCATGTATCCATGTATGTACATCAATTGTCACATAACTGGGGTAACAGTGTATATAGGGTTTCTAATCCTGCTACACTTAACACAATATTGTAAACATTATTCTCATTCACTAGACTTGTCATTCCATCTCACAGACATAGTACATTTTATTTATTGTTCACTGTCGGTCATTTAGGATATTTATACCCTTCCCTATTATAAATGATAAATTTTTCTATACACATACAGTTTTTCTACCCGTATTATCTTTCCTAAAAACTGACAATGCCTAGTAGTGGATTTAGAGAGTATAATAATTTTAAAGTGCTAGATACGCAATACCATGTAGTTTTATAGTTACTCCTACAGTGATAGGAAGATTTTGACCAAATCATACACTAAGGAATCAGAGCATTGCCATTTTCCAAAGAAAAATCAACGAGTCCAATTTGATGAGAAGAACTTTGCCTACCATTACTGTTTTAATTTGCATTTCTCTGATTTGCAGCAAGAGTGAAGTTTTTCTGTAATGCATATTAGGCAATTGCCTTTTTTCTGACAATTGATCACTCCTGTCTTTTGCCAATTTTTACCATGGTCTATTCATGATAAAGGTTTTCCCCACCTTACCCTTTATTTTCATTTTGTTTATAATAAATTTCGATGTATGAAATTTCCATTAGAGCCACATGTTTTTTGCTTTGCAATTTTTTATAACTTCTCTGATCATTATTTATATTCACACCTATATGCACCTCTTCTTAAGATTTTATTTTTACCATATCTGTTTGAACATTTAAAATTTGTTTTAGGGTATTTTCCCAGTTGATGATTTGATTTGGAGTATTCTAAATAATAGTTTTCCCTCAACAAATTTTATTCACTGATGTACTTTCTCATTAGTTTGAAATATATTCTTTATCCTATATTAAATCTCTTTGTGTGGTAAGGACTTCTTTCAAGACTATCTCTTCAGTTTCTTTAATCAGAAACTTTTTATGTTCTCATAGGAAACACAAATAATTTCTGATATATAAGCTAATTATTCACTAGTTGATTTTGATTAAATATACGTCCCACGTTTTAAGAAGACATTCTTGGATGAGAATCCATGTTAAAAAGTTTCCACATCCAAATGAAGGAGCACTATATTTTATATTTATGTAACAACTACATTATCCTAGCAACAAATGACATTTCACTATATAAACACAACACCCTGAATTTTTGTCAAGTATTACGGAAACCTGCCACCGCATCTCCTAAGAAAACTTTTAAATAGAAAACTAAGTAAAATTTCAATGAAGAAATGCAACCATGAGAAAAATGATTAGTTACTGAAAAACGAATATTAAAAATAAATAAAGCTTTTTAGTGCAAAATACAGTACAGCAATACCATTCGTTTGCCATATCTGTGTTAAGTTTAGACAGTGTACAATCTGAGTGTTTGGCTAGCTTAAATCCTAAACATAATTAGTCTTCCTAGTTGTTGAATAAATAGGCAACAATGATTTTGCACTTTTTACCTTAAAAATTATACTTTTCCTGAGAATCAGGTCCCTATTGGCCAAATTTATGTCAAATAAAGGATAACTCTTCCCATACTCTGTCTGTGGCATTTGTTACACCTTGATGAACCATCATCGGGTAAAAAGTCACATGAAGGTAGATATATTAGTTCATTCCTTCTGCTCAAGGCAGAGACCACCTGTGAGACACCAGAGAGGGAACATTAAAAAAAATACGAAAATACAGAATAAAATTAAAATTAATAGAGTAATAAAGCAATGAAACATTCACTGTGAAAAGTTTAGAGAATGACATTCAGTTCTAGACGGCAGTAGAAGAATGAGGCTCTCTGATTTGACGGGTCATTAAAACTTTAAATCTTCATAAATGAGGAAAGAGACTATATCATAAGGTCTTCCGAAACCTAATGCAATTTGATTATTTTTCTGCATTTCATCCTTCATTATGTATTCTTCTTTTATTTTGAAAATGGATGACAAAAATTACATTGTATTAAATGTATTTTTAAAATTTTATTTAACAAAGAACTAAACAAGTTTTCATAATTTGGCTACATCTAATATCTACTTTTAGAATAGTGATAAATTATATGGCATGTCATTTACTGAGAATCTACTTTTATAGTTTTATGACTTCAATAATTTAAGGCAATAGTGTCTAATGAGATTTTAACATAAACTGCTACAACTTTATCTTCACTATATGCTGTTAAAATTTGACATAAGCAAAAAATCTATTTATTTTTATTTATGCTACATTTAAAGTGCCAATTATTTGAGTCTTTCAAAATGTGTTATATGTTTTTAGCATGTCTGCATTAGGTTCAGCTTAGACATATAAAAGAAGCTATACCACCCTGTAGTATTTTAGCATAGATTTCATTTTATGGATTTTACAAAAATAAATGTTTAAAAAGGCATGATTTTATGGAATAAACACATCCCTATTTTGAGGGTTTGAGTTGCAAATGTTAAGGGTTTGAATGATAAGAGAAAAATAAAACTCAAAATTTATTCATCACCACGACCTGCACATTATTTGTGAGAGTGGCTTTCTTTTTCCCTTTGCTGAATATTCCCTAGAGGAAACATTACTGCCGCCAGAATGAACATGGTGAAAGCACTCCGATTTTGAAGATGTCCCCTTAATTTTTTGAATCTCATTCTTTTATTATTATTATTTTTTAATATTTTACTTTAAGTTCTAGGGTACATGTGCACAACGTGCAGGTTTGTTACATATGTATACCTGTGCCATGTTGGTGTGCTGCACCCATCAACTTGTCAGCACCCATCAACTCATCATTTACATCAGGTATAACTCCCAATACAATCCCTCCCCTGTCCCCCCTCCTCATAATAGGCCCTGGTGTGTGATGTTCCCCTTCCCGAGTCCAAGTGATCTCATCGTTCAATTCCCACCTATGAGTGAGAACATGCGGTGTTTGGTTTTCTGTTCTTGCAATAGTTTGCTGAGAATGATGGTTTCCAGCTGCATCCATGTCCCTACAAAGGACAC
>NW_022164299.1:0-2204 GCF_008728515.1 Papio anubis
CCAACATGGTGAAACCCTGTCTCTACTAAAACTACAAAAAATTAGCCAGGCACGGTGGTGCACAGCTATAATCCCAGTTACTCAGGAGGCTGAGACAGGAGAATATCTTGAACCCGGGAGGCAAAAGTTGCACTGCACTCCAGCCTGGGTGACAAAGTGAGACTCTATCTCAAAAAAAAAAAAAAAGAAAAAAAAAAGGAAAAAGTATTTTTAAAAGGTTCTCAGCCGGGCATGGTGGCTCACGCCTGTAATCCCAGCACTTTGGGAGGCTGAGGCAGGTGGATCTCCTGAGGTCAGGAGTTCGAGACCAGCCTGGCCAACATGGTGAAACCCTGACTCTACTAAAAACACACAAAAAAATTAGCCAGGTGTGGTGGCGAGCACCTGTAGTCCCAGCTACTTGGGAGGCTGAGGCAGGAGAATCACTTGAAACCAGGAGGTGGAGGTTGCAGTGAGCTGAGATTGCACCACTGCACTCCAGCCTGGGTAACAGAGTGAGACTCTGTCTCAAAACAAATAAAATAAAATAAAATAAAAAGTTCTCACTCCAGTTTAAATAAACTGAATCGCTGATTAAAGGGTATAGTTAATGTATGGATGCCAGTCAGCAGAGTCATACTAGCTATAATAATAATGGCTTTAGCTCTATATTATTTATATTAAACATTGTTATAACAAAAGGATTAAGATTTCTCTATATCAAATACATATATATAATATCTTTGTATTTAATACATTAGGAGGTTCAAAGATAGAGGTAACTGGACCTCTTAACTCTTGTTTGTTTTTGTTTTTTTTTTTTTTGAGACAGAGTCTCGCTCTGTCGCCCAGGTTGGAGTGCAGTGGCATGATCTCTGCTCACTGGAAGCTCTGCCTCCCGGGTTCACACCATTCTCCTGCCTCAGCCTCCCCAGTAGCTGGGACTACAGGCGCCCGCCACCACACTCTGCTAATTTTTCGTATTTTTAGTAGAGACAGAGTTTCACCATGTTAGCCAGGATGGTCTCGATCTCTTGACCTCGTGATCCGCCTGCCTCGGCCTCCCGAAGTGCTGGGATTACAGGCACGAGCCACTGCACCTGGCTGACTCTTGTAACTCCTCAAGACTGTGTTTGTGGATTCAGTTAGGAATCACCCCTTCTCCTGACCTGACCCCAAGATGAGCCTCCTCATTTCCACACTCTGGACTTTCTTACATGCTCATAAGATAGAGATGTTGACTTCCTGCACGTTTCCCATTCCTTCGTTTCATGCCTTTCACGTACATCATAGCCATAATGTTTCTATTTATGGATTATAACAAAGGTGTTAAGTTGGTTTTCTTTGATATTCTCCCCTGTGTTTCTTTGTCATCTCTCATTTCTTGTTTCTGCCCTGCCAGGCTGTGTGTCTTGTGCATTACAGTTATCCCACTCATCTTTCACCTAATTTAAAAAAACTCATTCAGTCCAGGACTTAGAGTATAAGTGTGTTTAAATAGTGTTAGGTTCACATAATGTCTAAAACTTTTAGTAGGAAAAATGCTATCTTGCCAATTTGTCAGTGTCTGAAAGGAATTTGCTTTTAAAAATTTGGCAATTTGACAGAGGCAAATTTAAGATTTGAAAATACTTTCTTAAATGTCGACAGTTGACTCATCTACAGCTAGAAGGCAAGAGCAGGAAGCGATGGTGACCAGCGGAGCCTGAATGAACTCAGGAATGTAACTCTAGATCAAGGGTCCTAACTGTAGGTTTCAAAGAATCTCTTGGAGTACTTGCTGAAAAATGTAGGTTCCTAAGTCCACTGCCAGAAACTCTGATTCAGTGGGTCAAGATGGAATAACTAAACAATGGCCTGATGCAGTGGCTCATGCCTGTAATCCCAGCACTTTGGGAAGCTGAAGCAAGAGAATCACTTGAGGTCAGGAGTTTGTGACCAACCTGGCCAACATGGTAAAACACCATCTCTGCTAAAAATACAAAAAAAAAAAAAAAAAAAAATTAGCTAGGTATGGTGACATGCACCTGTAATCCCAGCTACGTGGGAGGCTGAGGCAGGAGAATTGCTTGAATCTGGGAGGTGGAGGTTGTGGTGGGTCAAGATCGCGCCATTGCACCACTGCACTCCAGTCTGGGCAATAAAGTGAGATTCTGTCAAAAAAAAAAAAAAAGAAGAAGAGAGAGAGAAAGAGAGAAAGAAAGAGAGAGAAAGAAAGAAAGAAA
>NW_022164300.1:0-2204 GCF_008728515.1 Papio anubis
AAATGTGGAAGAGGAGAAAAAGAGAGATGAGAAGCCACAAAAAAAGAAGGCAGGCAGGCAGGCAGGCAGGCAGGAAGGCAGGAAGGCAGGAAAGACAACTGATAAAAAGGAGAAAGAATAACGAAAGAGATTATGAGTCCTATTACTGATAGACCAGTCTTGTTTCTTCCCATTAGAGGATCTGTTTTACATGGTAAACAACAACCGTAAACTTGTATTGAGTACTCATCTGCAGGAACTGTTTCAAGTGCTTTGCATATATTAACTAATTTGATCCTTATACCAGTCCCAGGACATAGGTTGCAATATTTTCCTGTTTTTACAGATGAGGAAACAAGACAGGGAAGTTAAGCAACTTGTACAATTCACACAGGTAGTAAGCACTCGAGCCCAGAAATGAAGCCAGGTCTGTCTGAACATCTATGCTGTGCTCACATACTGCTTTTTTTTTTTTTTTTTTTTTTTTGAGATGGAGTCACTCTGTTGCCCAGGCTGGAGTGGCACAATCCCGGCTCACTGCAACCTCCGCCTCCCAGGTTCAAGTGATTCTCCTGCCTCAGCCTCCCAAGTAGCTGGGATTATAGATGCCCGCCACCACACCCTGCTAATTTTGTATTTTTAGTAGAGACAGGCCTTTACCATCTTAACCAGGCTGCTCTTGAACTCCTGACCTCAGGTGATCCACCCACCTCAGCCTCCCAAAAGTGCTGGGATTACAGGCATGAGCCACCGCACCTGGCACATACCACATTCTTGATTAAAAGTTTTCATAAAGTCTCTGGGCAATTTTAACATTTAATTAAATTACAGATTGTATGTTTTATGATGACTTCTTAAGTTTTTTCAGGTGGGTAGAAGTGAGAGGCTGGTGCTCACATCTTGATAAAGTTGTAAGTGCCTCCTCTACCCTTACTTCTTCTTGTGGGCCACTGACTCTACTAGCATAGGCATGTGATTGTGCCATTTCCCCTGAAATGAATCATTCAAGAGTAAATTCATTCATTTGAGCAGATTTGTCAACATCACTATGAAAAGAAGATAACAGTTTTCCATGCCAGTTTGCACTGAATCAAAAAAGCACTGCCTATCATTGACAGAACCAATGTCTCATCTGAGGTGGGAAAGCAGCACGGAGATTGCTTTGAAATGACATCTTCAAGAGTATTTCATGTCTACAACCTGAACTATTCAGGTGCTTTTTTTTAAAAAAAAAAAAAAAAAAAAGAGAGCTTGGAAACTTTAGAAAGGCTGAGTGTGTGCATGTGCAGGCAATGTGTGTATTTGTATCTACACTTGGGAGAGGTTCATCCGGCCACACTTATGTTTACATCTGTACCACCCTCGAAAGATGAGGGCACTACTAGAAATTCTCAGAGACAATTCCACACCTCTTGCTAACAGTGAGTTCCGGGAGCTCACAAAATTTATTGTGGAGAAGTTAAATTTTTAAGTAACATTTATTCACTGTCTGTGTGTTCCAAGTACTATGTTAAGCATTAGAAATACAATCCAAACCCACATAGAGCCTGCAAACTAGTAGAGTATTTCTCTGCAGGCTCACCTGTGGTCCTCTGTGCTAGAGAACGTTTGCCTTCGCCTGAAATCTACAGAGTGCTGCTGAAATTTCCACCAGTCCTCAAGTATAGCCTCCTCCCACAGCCAGAAGAAAACATGATAAAACATTTCACATGCTTCGCCCAGCCTCAGTCAGGCTGAGTTAGAAAGAACTAAGTTCCAGGAAGAAGGTGACTGAGAAAGGGGAGTAGCTGCAGTAAGCTCTATCATGCAGGAAGGCCTTAAACAAAACGAAAAAGGCATCAAGTAAAAGATCAATAAATTTGATCGCAACAAACTTTTAAACGTTTATAATGACCAAAGACGTTGTTAGCTTTAAAGGATAATCAGCAAACTAAAATATATCTGCCACATATGTAAAAATAATATGGCTGGGTGCGTGGCTCACACCTGTAATCTCACAACTTTGGGAGGCCAAAGTGGGAGGATCACCTGAGGTCAGGAGTTCGAGACCAGCCTGACCAACATAGTGAAACCCCGTCTCTACTAAAAATACAAAATTAGCTGTGTGTGGTGGCGCACACCTGTAATCCCAGCTACTTGGGAGGCTGAGGCAGGAGAATTGCTTGAAACCAGAAGGCAGAGGTTGCAGTGAGCTGAGATCACACCATTGCACTCCAGCCTGGGCA
>NW_022164301.1:0-2203 GCF_008728515.1 Papio anubis
CAAATAATCCCGAATGTCCCCGGGTAACTTTTTCTCCAAAATGATTCCCCAATCTTGAATGAGAAGAAAGGTATAATTCTGTGATTGGAATGCACATGTCACAAAGCAGCTCCTCAGAAAACTTTTTTCCAGTTTCTATCTGAAGATATTTCCTTTTACACCGTAATCCTCAAAGCCCTCTTGAATATCCCTTTGTAGACTAAACAAAAACAGTGTTAGAATACTGTTCAATGAAAACACAAGCTTAACTGTGTGAATGGAATTCAAGCGACAGAGAGCAGTTTCACAGAAAGCTTCCTTCTGGTTTCTATCTGAGGTTATTTCTTTTTCAAGATATTCTAAAGAGCGTTCCCAAATGTCCTTTCTCAAATTCCACAGAAACAGTGATTTCAAACTGCTCAATCCAAAGAATGATTTAACTCTATGAGATGAATACAAACATCACAAAAGAGTAGCTCAGAAAGCTTCTCTCCAATTTTCAACAGAAGGCATTTCCTTTCTCGCCACAGGCCTCGGGTTGTCACTTAATATCCCTTTGCAGAATCCTCAAAGACAGACTTTCCAAACAGGGAAATGTAGAGTAAGCTTTAACTCTGTGAAATGAATGGACTTGTCAGGGAGCAGTTTCTTGGAATGCGTCTTTTCGAGTTTTATTTGATGGCATTTCACTTTTCACCATAGTCTTCAATGTGCTCCGAATATCACTTTTTTAGTTATACAAGAACAGTGTTCAAATACTGCGTTAGGAGAAAAAAGGTATAACTCCTTGAGTGGAATGCACACATCACCAAACAGTTTTTCACAAAGCTTCTCTCCAGTTTCTACCTGAACATATTTCCTTTTTCACCATAGGCCCGAATGTGATCCTGAATGTCCCTTCTTGGATCCATCCATGATGGAGTTTCCAAGATGCATAATGTAAAGAAAATTTTATCTATGTGGGATGCATAAACATGTCTATCACAAAACATTTACACAGAAAACTTCCTTTCAGTTTTTGCCTGAGAATATTTTCTTTTTCACTGTAGCCCTCCATATGGTGCATGTCCCTTGGTAGCTTTTTCTCCAAAAGCAATTTCCCAATCCTCGATGAGAAAAAACTTATAACTCTGTGAGTGGAATGCACACTTCACAAAGCAGCTCCTTGGAAAGCTTCCCTACAGTTTCTATCTGAAGATAATTCCTTTTTCACCATAAGTCTCAAAGTGCTCACAAATATCCTTCCACATGCTAACCATAAGCAGGGTTAGAAAACTGCTCAGTGAAAACAGAGGCTTAACTGAGTGACGGGAATTAAGACAACAGAGTAGTTTCACAGAAAGCTTCCTCTGGATTTTACCTGAGGATATTTCTTTCTCCATATTCTAAGGAACATTCCCGAATGTCCTTCCTCAGATTCCACAAAAACAGTGATTTCAATCTGCTCAATCCAAAGAATGGTTTAACTCTATGAGACGAATGCACTCATCACAAACCAGTTGCTCAGAATGCTTCTCCCCAGTTTTCATCGGAAGTCTTTTCCTTGCTCACCACAAGCCTCGTGGCATTACTTAATATCCCTTCATGGATTCCTCAAAGACAGACTTTCCAAAGTGGGCAACGTAGAGTAAGCTTTAACTCTGTGAAATGAATGCACATATCAGAGAGCAGTTTCTTGGAACGCTTCTCTCCGGGTTTTATTTGAGGATATTTCACTTTTCACCATAGTCTTCAATGCACTCGGAAATATCACTTTTTCAGTTTTCCAGGAACAGTGTTCAAACAGTGTGTTATGAGAAGTAAGGTATAACTCCCTGAGTGGAATGCACACATCACCAAGCAGTTTCTCAGAAAGCTTCTCTCCAGTTTTAATCTGATGATATTTCCTTTTTCACCATAGACCTGAATGTGACCCCGAATATCCCTTCGTGGATCCATCCATGACGGAGCATCCAAGCTGCATAATGTGAAGAAAGTTTTATCTATGTGAGATGCATATACATATCTATCACAAAACCTTTTCACAGAAAGTTTCCCTCCAATTTTTGCCTGAGAATATTTCCTTTTTCATCATAGCCCCCCATATGGTGAATGTCCCTTGGTAGCTTTTTCTCCAAAAGGAATTTCATAATCCTCTATGAGAAAAATCATATAACTCTGTGAGTGGAATGCACACATCACAAAGCAGCTCCTTGGAAAGCTTCTCTCCAGTTTCTATCTGAAG
>NW_022164302.1:0-2203 GCF_008728515.1 Papio anubis
CATGGTGGCTCACGCCTGTAATCCCAGCACTTTGGGAGGCAGAGGTGGGCGGATCACGAGGTCAGGAGATCGAGACCATCCTGGCTAACACAGTGAAACCCCGTCTCCACTAAACATACAAAAAATTAGCCGGGTGTGGTGGCAGGAGCCTGTAGTCCCAGTTACTTGGGAGGCTGAGACAGGAGAATGGCATGAACCCGGAAGGCGGAGCTTGCAGTGAGCTGAGATTGTGCCACTGCACTCCAGCCTGGGCTACTGAGTGCGACTCTGTCTCAAAAAAATTAAAATAAATAATAAAAATCATTCTCAGGTTGGCTGCAGTGGCTCATGCCTGTAATCCCAGCACTTTTGGAGGCCAAGGCATGTTACAAGCTGAAAGAATGAGGGGCTGCCTTTGCCCACAGAAGCAGGGCGCTCTTCTTTTTCCCCTGGACCCTTCTTTTAAAAGTTTCTTTTGTCTTAAGTTTTCATTTCTATGTTCGTCCCTTCCTTCAGTCTTGTAATGTTGGTCTCAAGTAGTAACAGTAGTAACTGTTGTAATGACGGTCTCAAGTAGTATTTATGGCAGTCAGCCACAAAGGCAGGAGGATTGCGTGAGCTCAGGAATTTGAGATCAGCCTAAGCAAAATTGGGAGACTTCAACTCTACAAAAAATACAAAAAACAGCTGGAAGTGTTTTTTGTAGGAGAATCATCTGAACCCAGGAGGCAGAGGTTGCAGTGAGCCGGTGTGTGGTGGCACACACTGATAGTCCCAGCTACTCAGGAGGCTGAGGTGAGAGGAGCCTGAGGCTCAGGAGGAGCTACTCAGGAGGCCTGAGCCTGGCAGGTTGAGGCTGCAGTGAGCAGAGATCGTGCCTCCACACTTCAGCCTAGACGACAGAGTGAGAGCCTGTCTCAAAAAACAAAAACAAACACCACCACCAAAATTACCCACAAGACTCTCTATCCTCCTCCTAGTCAGAACATTTTTGTGTTCATTTTTTTGTTTATGTTCGAAACAGGGTCTCTGTCACCCAGGCTGGAGTGCAGTGGGGCCATCTTGGCGCACTGCAATCTGCCTCCCAGGTTCAAGCTAATTTTTTGTATTTTCCGTAGAGACAGGGTTTCACTGTTGGCCAGGCTGGTCTTGAACTCCTGACCTCAAGTGATCTGCCCACCTCGTCCGCCCAGTGCTGGGATTACAGGCAGGAGCCACAGCGCCCCGCCTGTTCCTGGTTTTGTTTTTTGTTTTGTTTTGTTTTGTTTTGTTGAGACGGAATCTCGCTCTGTCACGCAGGCTGGAGTGCAGTGGCATGATCTTGGCTCACTGTAAGCTCCGCCTCCCAGGTTCAAGTGATTCTCCTGCCGCAGCCTCTCGAGTAGCTGGCATTACAGACACCTGCCACCACACCCAGCTAAATTTTTTTGTTTTTGTTTTTGTTTTTGTTTTTGTTTTGAGACGGAGTTTTGCTCTTGTTGCCTAGGCTGGAGTGCAATGGCGTGATCTCAGCTCACTGCAGCCTCCTCCTCCTGGGTTCAAGGGATTCTCCTTCCTTAGCCTCCTAAGTAGCTGGATTACAGGTGCGTGCCACCATGCCAGGCTAAGTTTTTGTATTTTTAGTAGAGACAGGGTTTCGCCATGTTGGCCAGGCTGGTCTCGAACTCCTGACCTCAGGTGATCTGCCCGCCTCGGCCTCCCAAAGTGCTGGGATTACATGTGTGAGCCACCGCACCCGACCATTTTTGCATTTTTAGTAGAGATGGGGGGTTTCACCATATTGGCTAGGCTGATCTCCAACTCCTGACCTCATGATCAGGAGTGATCATGCACCACCATGCCTGGGTAATTTTACTTTTTAGTAGAGATGGAGTTTCAACATGCTGGTCAGGCTGGTCTCAAATCCTCATAGGTGATCCACCTGCCTCGGCCTCCTAGAGTGCTGGGATTACAAGCGTGAGCCACTGTGCCTGGCAATTTTCCTTTCATTCTCTCTTTTTCTTTTCTTTTTTTTCTTTTCTCTTTTTTTTTTTTTTTTTTTTTGAGACAGGGTCTTGCCGTATTGCCCAGGCTGAACTTGAATTGCTAGACTTGAGTGATCCTCCCACCTTAGCTCCTGATTAGATGGGACTAAAATTTCCCTTTCTATTACTGCCCTTTTCTGATTTTGTTATCAAAGTAATTCTGGCCCCATAGAATAAGTTGAGGAGTGCACTCTCTTCCT
>NW_022164303.1:0-2203 GCF_008728515.1 Papio anubis
GCCTCTGAGTCACAAAGGAAAGGAACGGAGAAGACAGGCTGTGCTCCCGGTGACAAAGTGTCAGCTCTAAAACCCAAATCCGCTTACAGACGGGAAAACCACCACCACGGGCTGCAGGTGCTGATCCTCAAGCCTGTGATGGGCTGAGAAGCCCAGGGACTCTGCAGGGAAACGCAGGGCCCATGGCCCTGGCCTTGGCGTTGAACCGCACGCTTTGCCTGGGTGCGTTAACACCCAGGGAGGCAGAAGGCGAGGCCAGACTGTCCCGGCACTCACTCCAGGGCCTTGGGAGGTGAAGGAGGCATCACCCCACTCTACTCCCTGTGTCCCTCCTGCGCCTGGGCTGAGAGATGGGGACGTCCGTGGGGCTCAAACCCCAGCATGGTGGCCAGGAGCCGAGTGACCAACAGCAGGGCCAGCAGCAGACGGCAGGACTGATCTCATGTGTCAACAGCAGCAACCCAAAGACTCCAGAGACATTTCTGGGGAGGAGGCCCCTGTTGGGAAGCAGGGTCCCGACATCACACAGGAGGTGAATTCAGCACCACATCACTGTCCTTGGGTGGCCACAGGCGGCTACACTGGGTGTGAGACTGTCCACATCCACCCTCTTCTACAGGCCACAGGGGGCGCTCAGGAGTCAGGACTCTGGGGGTGACAGAAGCCCCAGACCAGTCCAGGCACCAGAGGAAATGCATTGAAATCCTCAGACCAGGACAGCTTCAGGCACAGCGTGATCCTGCAGCTCAGGCATGACCTCAGGGCTCTGGTTTCCTGTGTCCGGGGCCCTCCCAGGCCAGTGTCTCCTTGGGGCTAAGTCCACTGAAGCTGACTGACTTCTCCAAGCAGGTCCAGTCAAGTGCCCACCCCTGAACCCATCGCCCAGGCCATGGGAATGGAATGTTCTACTCTCATAGGTCTGGATCACAGGAGCACACCTGACCTGGGGGTGGAGTCAACCCCACCCAGACCAGACCACCTGGACAGAGTGAGGGAGCCAGGGACTCCCAGATAAGCCAGGTATGTGGCCTGCAGCAGAGACAGCCCCTCAGCTGTTCCCTCCAGGACTCCCAGGCTGCTGTCACCAGGGCTCATCCAAGCCTCTGGCAGATGGGAGGCCCCACCCAGCACCCGTGATGCCCACTGAGCTTCTCCTGGCAGCGTGCCAGGTTCCACAGGGAGGACGGTGCCAGGAAGCCCAGAGCAGGGAGGGGCCCGCAGATGCCCATGGGAAGACAGCTGGGTGCACCTTGCTCCCATGGGATGTGGACGTGTCCCCTGTGTCCCAGGCTGTGGGTCCATTTGTGTCACTCGTCACCCTGGCCTCATTTTCTGAGTGACTATTCCTCTCCCTAGGAGCCCTGAGACGAGACAGCCAGCACGTGCTGCTAATTCAGGAGGCTCAGCTGGAATCAGCTGTTTCAAACTTAAAAGGCTGTTAATGGGACTTCTAATTTCCGGAGGTGGAAAGAGTCAAATTGTATTGCGAACCAGTCCTGTAATCCAAGATGTTTTCTGATTCTGCGTTTTGTTCTGGTAATTAATTGGATGGAAGCTGTCCAAGTCTGTGGATGGACCAGAGCTATTGCAGGTTTCACTGAGTCTCTGGAAGACTCAGTTACTTTGTCTCCCCCCGGAACTCCCAGAACCGTCCACATCGGTGCTGTTTCAAAGACAAAGGGCTGAGCAGCTTTCAGAGCGTGTGTCGGTTGCTTTCTAATTCCAGAACCGTGGAAGAGCAGCAGGCTGTGTCTGCTCAGAGCAGGGCTCTGGGCTCACCCAGCCTGGACTCCAGGACCCCAGGACCCAGGCGTCCCTCTGAGGCGCTGGCTGGGGCCTCGGGCAGGTCCAAGCCTTGGTTTTCTCATCTGGAGAAAGGGGCTGAGGGCCGTGCCTGCTGTCTAGGGTCTCTGTTGGCTGCAGGAGAGAGTGCAGCAGGCGTTTGGTCCCAGGCCTGGCACATCCTAAGCCTCACAAATGTCCAGGAAATGACCCCGTGGGTGAATCGCCACTCCTCTGTCACAGCTTGTGATGCCTTCCCACTGTCCTGAAAGTCCCAGAGTCCCAAACCTTTAACACGCCATGGAACAGTCCCCAGAAGGCAGGCGAAGGATGTGTTTACGGAACCGAAAGTGGAAGAAGTTTTTAAATAGGGAGAGAATCTGTGTTTGGGCTTTCTAAAGAGTGTGGTGCTCATGAGAGA
>NW_022164304.1:0-2201 GCF_008728515.1 Papio anubis
TCAATGTCAGAGCCTGTTATTGGCCTATTCAGAGATTCAGCTTCTTCCTGGTCTAGTCTTGGGAGGGCGTTTGTTTCCAGGAATTTATCCATTTCTTCTAGATTTTCTAGTTTATTTGCATGGAGGTGTTTATAGTATTCTCTGATGGTAGTTTGTATTTCTGTAGGATCGGTGGTGATATCCCCTTTATCATTTTTTATTGCATCTATTTGATTCTTCTCTCTTTTCTTCTTTATTAGTCTTGCTAGCGGTCTATCAATTTTGTTGATCTGTTTGAAAAACCAGGTCCTGGATTCATTGATTTTTTTTGTTTGTTTCCATCTCTTTCAATTCTGCGCTGGTCTTAGTTATTTCTTGACTTCTGCTAGCTTTTGAATGTGTTTGCTCTTGCTTATCTAGTTCTTTTAATTGTAATGTTATGGTGTCGATTTTAGATCTTTCCAGCTTTCTCTTGTGGGCATTTAGTGCTATAAATTTCCCTCTACACAGTGCTTAAATGTGTCCCAGAAATTCTGGTACGTTGTCTTTGTTCTTGTTGGTTTCAAAGAACGTGTTTATTTCTGCCTTCATTTTGTTATTTACCCGGTAGTCATTCAGGAGCAGGTTGTTCAGTGTCCATGCAGTTGTGCGGTTTTGAGTGAGCTTCTTAATCCTGAGTTCTAATTTGATTGCACTGTGATCTGAGAGACAGTTTGTTGTGATTGCTGTTCATTTACATTTGCTGAGGAGTGCTTTACTTCCAATTATGTGGTCAATTTTAGAGTAAGTGCAATGTGCTGAGAAGAATTTATATTCTGTTGATTTGGGGTGGAGAGTTCTATAGATGTCTATTAGGTTTGCTTGGTGCAGAGCTGAGTTCAAGTCCTGGATATCCTTGTTAACCTTCTGTCTCGTTGATCTTTCTAATATTGACAGTGGGGTGTTGAAGTCTCCCATTATTATTGTGTGGGAGTCTCAGTCTCTTTGTAGGTCTCTAAGGACTTACTTTATGAATCTGGGTGCTCCTGTATTGGGTGCATATATATTTAAGATAGTTAGCTCTTCTTGTTGAATTGATCCCTTTACCATTATGTAATGGCCTTCTTTGTCTCTTTTGATCTTTGTTGGTTTAAAGTCTGTTTTATCAGAGTCCAGGATTGCAACCCCTGCTTTTTTTTGCTTTCCATTTGTTTGGTAAATCGTCCTCCATCCCTTTATTTTGAGCCTGTGTGTGTCTTTGCACATGAGATGGGTCTCCTGAATATAGCACACTGATGGGTCTTGACTCTTTATCCAATTTGCCAGTCTGTCTCTCTTAATTGGGGCATCTAGCCCGTTTACATTTAAGGTTAATATTATGTGTGAATTTGATCCTATCATTATGATGTTCGCTGGTTATTTTGCCTGTTAATTGATGCAGTTTCTTCCTAGTATCGATGGTCTTTACAATTTGGCATGTTTTTGCAGTGGCTGGTACCGGTTTTTCCTTTCCATGTTTACTGCTTGCTTCAGGAGCTCTTGTAAGGCAGGCCTGGTGGTGACAAAATCTCTCAACATTTGTTTGTCTGTAAAGGATTTTATTTCTCCTTCACTTAGGAAGCTTACTTTGGCTGGCTATGAAATTCTGGGTTGAAAATTCTTTTCTTTAAGAATGTTGAATATTGGCCCCCACTCTCTTCGGGCCTGTAGGGTTTCTGCTGAGAGATCCACTAGTTAGTATGATGGGCTTCCCTTTGTGGGTAACCCGACCTTTCTCTCTGGCTGCCCTTAACACTTTTTCCTTCATTTCACCTTTGGTGAATCTGACAATTATATGCCTTGGAGTTGCTCTTCTTGAAGAGTATCTTTGTGGTGTTCTCTGTATTTCCTGAATTTGAATGTTGGTCTGCCTTGCTAGGTTGGGGAAGTTCTCCTGGATAATATCCTGAAGAGTGTTTTCCAACTTGGTTCCATTCTCCCCATCACTTTCAGGTATACCAATCAGATGTAGATTTGGTCTTTTCACATAGTCCCATATTTCTTGGAGGCTTTGTTCATTTCTTTTTACTCTTTTTTCTCTAAACTTCTTGCTTCATTTCATTCATTTGATCTTCAATCACTGATACCCTTTCTTCCACTTGATCAAATCGGCTACTAAAGCTTGTGCATGCATCACGTAGTTCTTGTACCATGGTTTTCAGCTCCATCAGGTCATTTAAGGACTTCTCTACGCTGTTTATTCT
>NW_022164305.1:0-2201 GCF_008728515.1 Papio anubis
CTTTCTTTCTTTCTTTCTTTCTTTCTTTCTTTCTTTCTTTCTTTCTTCCTTCCTTCCTTCCTTCCTTCCTTCCTTCCTTCCTTCCTTCGTTCCTTCCTTCCTTCCTTTCTTCCTTCCTTTCTCTCTCTCTTTCTCCCTTCCTTCCTCCCTTCCTTCCTTCCTTCCTTCCTTCCTTCCTTCCTTCCTTCCTTCCTTCCTTCCTTCCTTCCTTATTTCCCACCTTATCTCCCCCTTTGATGCCTCCTGTAATGGAATTTAATGGAAGGCATCACTATATTTTGGTTCCTCATTACAAGTCAGTTCTTCCCTGTTTAGTACGGGTTGATACTTGTTTAGAGCCATCAGTCGAGTGGAGGTGGTTCTGTTAACTATGGATTCTATGGTTGATTGGATGCTTCTGATGAGGAAGGGTAAAAGGCAAGGGAGCATTAGGCAACATTTTAATACAGCCAACACCCTCCCTTATGTATTAAAACCACCAAAGAATGAAAACCAACCTTCTAAGAGGGAATCTGGAGACCATCCGAGTTCCAGGTCTGAACTGGGACATGAGCTATCTTCCACATCCTTGCAGTTATTTCTACGATGGCTTTCCTGTTATCATTAATTTCTAGGCAGCAATTCATCAGGCTCAACTTTCCACATACTCCTTCTTTCTGGGCTAGGAGGTAGTCTGAAGCCAGTCTATTCTAATAGATGGTGTTCCTTATTTCTGTGGTGTGATGGGCCAGCAAGTCTAATACTGCCTGTAATCTTATGATGTGATTAAGCATGTAAATAGGGGTACAGTATCCCCTGACCTATCTTGTGTCTAGGTACCTATCGTATGTATGGTACAATAAAGTCTTAACTCCTGTGTTTCTTATCCGTGGAGTGTTCATGGAGTGAGGGCATCCTAATATGGGTCCTCCTCCTTCTAGCACAGATATGGGGATCAGCACAAACAAAGCAAACAGTAGCATTCTTACGGCCAGCATGGGCAGTAAAGGCATGTAGGTGGTTGGTTAAAGCAATAGCACAAGAGCAATATAATGAATAATACAAAGAAGATTAGTGGGCCTAAGATTTCTGGCCACATTGACTCATTTGATGATGATTCTTCAAGCTTTGGCCGTACATAGACTAGTCAACTCTTGGTGTGACTAGAGCAGGGCTTGCTCTTTTCTCAAGTTTCCAGACTTTTTTCATGACCATACCTAAAGCCTGCATTTGCCTCCTTTAAGTTAGTTTTTGTAGCTTAGGGAGATTACCTTTAATCTGACTTATGATTGGGGGTGGCCGGCCAAACAAAATCTCACAGGGCAAATCCCCAGTGTGGTTTGTTTCGTGGGGGTGCACCTGACTCAGAGAAGGACCATGGGCAAGACCTGGTCCCGCCTCAGATGAGTTTTCTGACAAAATTTCTTCAGCAGCTGCTTGAGTGTCTGATTCATGCTCTCCATCCTTCCTGAGTTCTGAGGCTGGCAGGCTGTGTGCAACTTCCATTTTATTTTTGATAGTCAAGTTAATCCTGAACTATTTCAGCCACAAATGCTGGTCCATTATCTGACCCCAAAGTTGGGGGCAGTTCAAATCTGGGAATAATGTCTCTTAACAACACCTTGGTCACCTCTCATGCCTTCTCTGTCTGGGTGGGGAAGGTCTTGAGCCATCCTGAAAAGCTACAGACAAGTACCAACAGCCCCCTGCTCGGGGCAATTCGCTGAAGTCCATAAGCAGGTTTTCCCAGGGCACGGCTCCTGTTTCCTGAATTCCCGGGGGCTGAGTGTGCCCTTTTTGGGAGATGTTGTGAGCACAAGTTAAACACTGTTTACAAATGGCTCAAGTAATAGTGGTGAGCCATAGCACATAGAAATGATGCCCTAATCATGTCTCTAGTGCCATTTTTCTCATGTGAGTTCCATGGTGGAACTGTTTTGCAAATCTGGGGGCCAACATTTCAGGTATGGCTAGCCTCATATTGGAGAATTTCCACCATCCTCCTTCAGTGTAATTCCCATTTTCCTGGGCAAACCAAATCCTTTTATTTGGAATGTAGGTTGGGGGTGCCTGGACCCCAATCTCCGGGAGGAGGGGGCATAGCTAAGGATTCTTCTTTAGAAGGTGGAGTCGCCATTGCAGCTTGCTTTGCCTCTTTGTCTGCTTTCCTGTGTCCTTTAGCCTCTAATGTTCCTGCGTTTTGCCTACATTGCATTACTGCT
>NW_022164306.1:0-2201 GCF_008728515.1 Papio anubis
CTTTCTTTCTTTCTTTCTTTCTTTCTTTCTTTCTTTCTTTCTTTCTTCCTTCCTTCCTTCCTTCCTTCCTTCCTTCCTTCCTTCCTTCGTTCCTTCCTTCCTTCCTTTCTTCCTTCCTTTCTCTCTCTCTTTCTCCCTTCCTTCCTCCCTTCCTTCCTTCCTTCCTTCCTTCCTTCCTTCCTTCCTTCCTTCCTTCCTTCCTTCCTTCCTTATTTCCCACCTTATCTCCCCCTTTGATGCCTCCTGTAATGGAATTTAATGGAAGGCATCACTATATTTTGGTTCCTCATTACAAGTCAGTTCTTCCCTGTTTAGTACGGGTTGATACTTGTTTAGAGCCATCAGTCGAGTGGAGGTGGTTCTGTTAACTATGGATTCTATGGTTGATTGGATGCTTCTGATGAGGAAGGGTAAAAGGCAAGGGAGCATTAGGCAACATTTTAATACAGCCAACACCCTCCCTTATGTATTAAAACCACCAAAGAATGAAAACCAACCTTCTAAGAGGGAATCTGGAGACCATCCGAGTTCCAGGTCTGAACTGGGACATGAGCTATCTTCCACATCCTTGCAGTTATTTCTACGATGGCTTTCCTGTTATCATTAATTTCTAGGCAGCAATTCATCAGGCTCAACTTTCCACATACTCCTTCTTTCTGGGCTAGGAGGTAGTCTGAAGCCAGTCTATTCTAATAGATGGTGTTCCTTATTTCTGTGGTGTGATGGGCCAGCAAGTCTAATACTGCCTGTAATCTTATGATGTGATTAAGCATGTAAATAGGGGTACAGTATCCCCTGACCTATCTTGTGTCTAGGTACCTATCGTATGTATGGTACAATAAAGTCTTAACTCCTGTGTTTCTTATCCGTGGAGTGTTCATGGAGTGAGGGCATCCTAATATGGGTCCTCCTCCTTCTAGCACAGATATGGGGATCAGCACAAACAAAGCAAACAGTAGCATTCTTACGGCCAGCATGGGCAGTAAAGGCATGTAGGTGGTTGGTTAAAGCAATAGCACAAGAGCAATATAATGAATAATACAAAGAAGATTAGTGGGCCTAAGATTTCTGGCCACATTGACTCATTTGATGATGATTCTTCAAGCTTTGGCCGTACATAGACTAGTCAACTCTTGGTGTGACTAGAGCAGGGCTTGCTCTTTTCTCAAGTTTCCAGACTTTTTTCATGACCATACCTAAAGCCTGCATTTGCCTCCTTTAAGTTAGTTTTTGTAGCTTAGGGAGATTACCTTTAATCTGACTTATGATTGGGGGTGGCCGGCCAAACAAAATCTCACAGGGCAAATCCCCAGTGTGGTTTGTTTCGTGGGGGTGCACCTGACTCAGAGAAGGACCATGGGCAAGACCTGGTCCCGCCTCAGATGAGTTTTCTGACAAAATTTCTTCAGCAGCTGCTTGAGTGTCTGATTCATGCTCTCCATCCTTCCTGAGTTCTGAGGCTGGCAGGCTGTGTGCAACTTCCATTTTATTTTTGATAGTCAAGTTAATCCTGAACTATTTCAGCCACAAATGCTGGTCCATTATCTGACCCCAAAGTTGGGGGCAGTTCAAATCTGGGAATAATGTCTCTTAACAACACCTTGGTCACCTCTCATGCCTTCTCTGTCTGGGTGGGGAAGGTCTTGAGCCATCCTGAAAAGCTACAGACAAGTACCAACAGCCCCCTGCTCGGGGCAATTCGCTGAAGTCCATAAGCAGGTTTTCCCAGGGCACGGCTCCTGTTTCCTGAATTCCCGGGGGCTGAGTGTGCCCTTTTTGGGAGATGTTGTGAGCACAAGTTAAACACTGTTTACAAATGGCTCAAGTAATAGTGGTGAGCCATAGCACATAGAAATGATGCCCTAATCATGTCTCTAGTGCCATTTTTCTCATGTGAGTTCCATGGTGGAACTGTTTTGCAAATCTGGGGGCCAACATTTCAGGTATGGCTAGCCTCATATTGGAGAATTTCCACCATCCTCCTTCAGTGTAATTCCCATTTTCCTGGGCAAACCAAATCCTTTTATTTGGAATGTAGGTTGGGGGTGCCTGGACCCCAATCTCCGGGAGGAGGGGGCATAGCTAAGGCTTCTTCTTTAGAAGGTGGAGTCGCCATTGCAGCTTGCTTTGCCTCTTTGTCTGCTTTCCTGTGTCCTTTAGCCTCTAATGTTCCTGCCTTTTGCCTACATTGCATTACTGCT
>NW_022164307.1:0-44324 GCF_008728515.1 Papio anubis
TTTGCTCTTGCTACTCTAGTTCTTTTAATTGTGATGTTAGGGTGTCAATTTTAGATCTTTCCTGCATTCTCTTGTGGGCATTTAGGGCTATAAATTTCCCTCTACACACTGCTTTAAATGTGTCCCAGAGATTCTGGTATATTGTGCCTTTGTTCTCATTGGTTTCAAAGAACATCTTTATTTCTGCCTTCATTTCATTATGTACCCAGTAGTCATTCAAAAGCAGATTGTTCAGTTTCCATGTAGTTGAGTGGTTTTTTAATGAGTTTTTTTAATCCTGAGTTCTAGTTTGACTGCCCTGTGGTCTGAGAGACAGTTTGTTATAATTTCTGTTCTTTTACATTTGCTGAGGAGTGCTTTACTTCCAACTATGTGGTCAATTTTGGAATAAGTGTGATGTGGTGCCGAGAAGAATGTATGTTCTGTTGATTTGTGATGGAGAGTTCTGTAGATGTGTATTAGGTCTGCTCGGTGCAGAGCTGAGTTCAATTCCTGGATATCTTTTTAAATTTTCTGTCTCGTGGATCTGTCTTATGTTGACAGAGGGGTGTTAAAGTCTCCCATTATTATTGTGTGGGAGTCTAAGTCTCTTTGTAGGTCTCTAAGGACTGGTTTTATGAATCTGGGTGCTCCTGTATTAGGTACATATATATTTAGGATAGTTAGCTCTTCCTGTTGAATTGATCCCTTTACCATTATGTAATGGCCTTCTTTGTCTCTTTCAATCTTTGTTGGTTTAAAGTCTGTTTTATCAGAGACTAGGATTGCAACGCCTGCTTTTTTGTTTTCCATTTGCTTGGCAGATCTTTCTCCATCGCTTTATTTTGAGCCTATGTGTGTCTCTGCATGTGTGATGGGTCTCCTGAATACAGCACACTGATGGGTCTTGACTCTTTATCCAATTTGCCAGTCTGTGTCTTTTAATTGGAGCATTTAGCCCATTTACATTTAAGGTTAATATTGTTATGTGTGAGTTTGATCCTGACATTATGATGTTAGTTGGTTATTATGCTTGTTAGTTGGTGCTGTTTCTTCCTAGCATCAATGGTCCTTACAACTTGGCATGTTTTTGCAGTGGCTGGTACTGGTTTTTCCTTTCCATGTTTAGTGCTTGCTTCAGGAGTTCTTGTAAGGCAGGTTTGATGGTGACAAAATCTCTCAGCATTTGCTTGTCTGTAAAGCATTTTATTTCTCCTTCACTTATGAAACTTAGTTTGGCTGGATATGAAATTCTGGGTTTAAAATTGTTTTCTTTAAGAATGTTGAATATTGGCCCCCACTCTCTTCTGGCTTGTAGAGTTTCTGCGGAGAGATCCGCTCTTAGTCTGATGGACTTCCCTTTGTGGGTAACCCGACCTTTCTCTCTGGCTCCCCTTAACATTTTTTCCTTCATTTCAACTTTGGTGAATCTGACAATTATGTGTCTTGGAGTTGCTCTTCTCGAGGAGTATCTTTGTGGCATTCTCTGTATTTCTTGAATTTGAATGTTGGCCTGCCTTGCTAGGTTGGGGAAGTTCTGGATAATATCCTGAAGAGTGTTTTCCAACTTGGTTCCATTCTCCCCGTCACTTTCAGGTACACCAATCAGACGTAGATTTGTTCTTTTCATATAGTCCCATCTTTCTTGGAGGCTTTGTTCATTTCCTTTTACTCTGTTTTCCCTAAACTTCTCTTCTCACTTCATTTCATTCATTTGATCTTCTATCACTGATACCCTTTCTTCCACTTGATCAAATCGGCTACTGAAGCTTGTGCATGTGTCATGTAGTTGTTGTGCCATGAGTTTCAACTCCATCAGGTCATTTAAGGTCTTCTTTATGCTGTTTATTCTAGTTAGCCTTTTGTCTATCTTGTTTCAAAGGTTTAACTTCTTTGCAATGGGTTTGAACATCCTCCTTTATCTTGGAGAAGTTTGTTATTACCGATCATCTGAAGCCTTCTTCTCTCAACTCGTCAAAGTCATTCTCCGTTCAGCTTTGTTCCACTGCTGGCAAGCAGCTGCATTCCTTAGAAGGAGAAGAGTCATTCTGATTTTTAGAATTTCCAGCTTTTCTGCTTTGGTTTCTCCCCATCTTTGTGGTTTTATCTAACTTTGGTCTTTGATGATGGTGAGGTACAGATGGGGTTTTGGTGTGGATGTCCTTTCTGTTTGTTAGTTTTCCTTCTAACAGTCAGGACCCTCAGCTGCAGGTCTGTTGGAGTTTTCTGGAGGTCCACTCCTGACACTGTTTGCCTGGGTATCACCAGTGGAGGCTGCAGAACCTAAATACTGCAGAACAGCAAATGTTGCTGCCTGATCCTTCCTCTGGAAGCTTTGCCTCAGAGGGGCACCCATCCATACGAGGTGTCAGTCAGCCCCTACTGGGAGGTGCCTCCCAGTTTGGCTACTTGGGGGTCAGGGACCCACTTGAGGAGGCAGTCTGTCCGTTCTCAGATCTCAAACTCTGTGCTGGGATAACCACTATTCTCTTCAAAGCTTTCAGACAGGTACGTTTAAGTCTAGAGAAGTTTCTGCTGCTTTTTGTTCAGCTATGCCCTGAGCCCAGAGGTGGAGTCTATACAGGCAGGCAGACCTCCTTGAGCTGCAGTGGGCTCCACCCAGTTTGAGTTTCCTGACCACTTTGTTTACCCACATAAGCCTCAGCAATGGTGGATGCCCCTCTCCCAGCCTCGCTGCTGCCTTGCAGTTCAATCTCAGACTGCTGTGCTAGCAATGAGCAAGGCTCCGTGAGTGTGGGACCCTCCCAGTCAGGCACGGGATATAGTCTCCTGGTGTGCCATTTGCTAAGATCGTGGGAAAAGCACAGTATTAGGGTGGGAGTGACCCGATTTTCCAGGTTCCATCTGTCATGGCTTCCCCTGGCTAGGAAAGGGAATTCCCCGACCCCTTGTGCTTCCTGGATGAGGCAATTCCTTGCCTTGCTTTGACTCATGGCCTGTGGGCTGCAACCACTGTCCTGTACTCACTGTCCGACAAGCCCCGGTGAGATGAACCCAGTACCTCAGTTGGAAATGCAGAAATCACCCATCTTCTGCGTAGCTCATGCTGGGAGATGTAGACTGCAGCTGTTTCTATTTGGCCATCTTGGAAAATCCCACGTTTTGAAGATTTAACCCCCAGTGTGATATTTGGGGCCTTACTTTAGATTAAGTCATGAGGGTGGGGTCCTCATAATATAATTGGTGCTCCCATTAAGAAGAGACCACAGAGTTTTCTCTCCCTGTCTCCCCAGAACATGAAGATGTAGGTAAAAGGCAGCCATCTGCAAAGCGGGGAGAGAACCCTCACCAAAAACTGAATTTGCCAGCATCCTGATCTTGGATTTCCTCGCCTCCAGAAATGCAATAAATAAATGTATTTGTTTAAGCCACTCACTTTATGCTATTTTGTTATAGAAGCCTGAGCTGATTAAGACAGTCATTGTACTAAGAAGTGGAGGGCTGTTGTAACAAAGAATTAAAACTATTGAAGCAGCTTTGAAACTGGGTAAGAGATGGAGGCTAGAAAGGTTTTGAGGTGCATGGTAGAAAAAGCCAATAGTGCCATGAAGGAAGAGGTAATTCTGGCAAGGACTCAGAAAGAAAAGAGAAGAGCTGTGGAGAAAGCTCCTATCCTCTTAGAGAATATGTTAACATTCATGAACAAAATATTGGTAGGTGTCTTAGTTCAATTGTGCTGCTTGTAGTGAAATACCTGATATTGGCTAACTTACAAAGAACAGAATTTTTTGTTCCTCACTGTTCTGGAGGCTAAGAAGTCCAATCTCAGGTTTATTTCAAATGTATTGCTAGTATTGCAGATGGCTGCCTTCTTCCTATAACCTTAAGTGGCAGAGAGAAAGAGAGAGAGAGATCTAGAGACAGAAAGAAAAAAAGAGAAAGCACACTCTTTGTGGTTTCTCTTCTTATAAGGGCACTAATTACATGATGGTACCCCACACTCATGATCTCATGAAGCCTAATGACCTTCTGGAGTCCCCATCTCAATGGGAGTCAGGTCCTCAATATATGAAAATTTGGGGGAAACACAATTAAGCCCATGTGGAAACACATGTCTGTTGTTTAAGCCACTTGTTCTATATTTTGTTATTTCAGCCTGAACTGACAAATAAACATGCATAGACCATTCACAAAGATAGAGTATATCACAGGCCATAAAACAAACCTTAAAGGGTTTAAAAGAACTGAAATGATATAGAGTACATTCTGTAACCATAATGGAATCAATGAGAAATCAATGGGAAAAAGACAACAGAAAACTGAAAAATAGAGAAATCACTTAAGCAAAAAACTGTTTCTATGAAAAAAGTCAATAGAATATCACTTTCAACAACTTAAAGAAATGGATCAGTTCTTCAAAAACCAGAAATTACCACATCTCAACAAAGATGAAAGAGACTATGTTGATAGCTATTTAACTATTAAAGAGTAAAGAGGTTTAATTCATTATTTAAAATCTCCCTTTTATCTAGGCATGGTGGCATACACTTGTAGTCCCAGCTACTTGGGAGGCTGAAGTGAGAGAACTGCTTGAGCACAGTATCTCAAGGTTGCAGCGAGCTATGACTGTGCCATTTCACCCCAGCCTGGGGGACAGAGAAAAGTTGTCTCTCAAAAAAAAAAAAAAAAAAAAGAAGGAAAAAGAAAAGGAAAAAGAAGTTTCATTAAAAAGTTGTCCAGGCACAAGTAATTTCACTGGGGAATTCTACTAAACATTTTAACAACTAGGTAAGAACACGTTTGTTCAAACTCTTCCAGAAAATCTCCTTTTAGAAGAGTAGAGAATGCTTCTCAATTCATTTATTGATGTCAGCATTACCCTAATACAAAACTAGAAAAATATAGTTTAAAAAATAAAGAACACCAATATCTCTTATAAATGTAAAAATCTTTAACCCATTATTCAAAAATATAATTAAGCAATCTATAACAAAGTTATATTCTATGACCAGGTGGGATTTCTTCCATATATATAAAGCTGTTTCAACATTGGAAAATAAAACACTGTAACCCACTATATCAACAAGCGGAAAAATAAAAATCATATGATGATATCAATTGACACAGAAAAAATATTTGACAAAATCCAACACCCACTTATGTTGATAAAAGCACTCAACAAGTAAGGAATGGAGAGAAATTAACTTAACTTGATAAAGGGCATATAAGAAAACATATAGATAACATCACACTTTGATGGTGAAAGACTGAATGCTTTTTCCACAAGTTCAGGAACAAGTCCAGGATGTCTACTCTACTATTATTCAATGTAGTACTGGAATTTTAGCCACTGCAATGAGCAAAAAAAGGTAAAAAACAAAACAAAACAAAACAAAACAAAAACATATAGAGCGGGCCAGGCACGATAGGTCAAGCCTGTAATCCCACCACTTTGGAAGGCTGAGGAGTGACGACTGCTTGAGCCCAGGAGTTTAAGACCAGCCTAAGCAACTTAGTGAGTCCTCCATCTCTAAAGGAAAATATTTAAAAGATTTAGCTGTGTGTGGTGGTGTGTGCCTGTAGTCCCAGCTACTCGGAGGCTGAGGTGGGAGCATCACTTGAGCCTGGAAGATCGAGGCTGGAGTGAGTCATGATTGCACCACTGCACTCCAGCCTGGGCAATAGAGTGCGACACCGTCTCAAAAAAAGAAAAAAGGAAAAAGAAAGAAAGAAAGAAAACGAAAAGCCATACAGAGTGTAAAGGAAGAAATAAAACTCCTTCTGGTTGTGGATGACATGATTGTCTTCACAAAAAAACTCAAGGGATATACAAAACACAAAATCAAAAATAAACAAATGAATAAGTGAGTTCATCAAAGTGGCAGGATACAAGATCAACACATAAAAAATCAATTGTATATTTACATACTAACAATAAACATGTATAAACCAAAATTAGAAACTCAATACCATATAATTGCACCAAGTAAAATTAATTATTTACATATACATTCAACAATACATTATAGGATCTAGATGCTAAAAATTATAAAATGTTGATAATAGAAATCAAAGAAAATCTAAATAAATGGAGATATACTGTGTTCATTAACAGATAACTAGGAAGACTCAACATGGTAAATATGTTAATTTTCCACAATTTAAGCTATAGGATTAATGCAATTTCCTACCGAAAAGAAAGTTTTCTGTAGACACAGACAAGCTTATTCTAAAATTCATATGGAAAGACAGACCCTGCAATTGCCAAAAAATCTTGACAAAAACAGAGAATAAAATGGGAGGAATGATCTATATATTAAGCCTTACTTTATAGTAAAGTAATCCAGACAGTGTAGTACTGAAGGAACTACAGATGTATAAATCAATGAAACAGAATAGAGAATCCAGAAATAGATCTGCACAGATGTGCCTACATAATTTTTGACAAAAGTTTAAAAGTAATTCAATGGAGTAAGTCTACATCCTCTTCTCCAAATAATGCTGGAACAAGTAAGCATCCACAGGCAAAAAACTGAACCTTGACTCAAACCTAATATCAATTCAAAACGAATTATAGACTGATGTAATGTAAATATACTTAAATTTAGAAAATAAAACCAGGAAACTTTTATAAAAATAGCACAGGAGAAAATTTCAGAATTTAGGAGTCAGCAATGAGTTCTTTGACTTGACACTAAAGTACCATCCAGAAAAGTAAAATTGGTAAGTTAGACCACAAGAAACTAAAACCATTTTCCTCTGTGAAAGGCCAGGTAGTAAGGATGAAAAGAAAAGCTACAGGCCTGGAGACAATATTTGCATACTATGTATCTGACAAACGAGTAGTACTTAGAATATACAAAGAACTCTCAAACCTCAACAGTGAAAAAAAACCAAAAACAAAAACAATCAATTAGAGAATGTGAAAAGAACACGAAAACACAATTCACTGAAGATGCATACAGATGGTAAATAGGTACATGAAATTATGTCCAGTATCATTAACCATGAAGAGAATGCAAATTAAAACCACAATGGGATATACTACCCACCAAATGTAATGGCTAAAATAAAAAACAGGGAAGATACCAAATTCTGGCAAGGATGCAGCAAAACTGAATCACATATATTTTGCTTGTGAGAACGTAAAATGATACAGGCACTCTGGAAATTAGTTTAACATTTTCTTATATACCTAAATACGCAATTTCCATAAGGCCCAACAATTCCCTTCTGGGCATTTATCCCAGAGAAATGATAATTTATGTTCACACAAACACCTGTGTATAAATGTACATAGCTGTTTTTTGTTTAATAACTAACAACTGGAAATAGCCAAGGCATTCTTCAATGAATGATTTTACAAACAGGGTATATGTATACTAAGGAATATTATTCAGCACTAAAAAGGAATGTAGCACTGAAAGAACTTCAATGAACCTCAAATTATGCTGAGTGAAAAAAGCAAATATCCAAAGGTTATATACTATATGATTCCATTTACCTCATATCTTTAAAATGATAAAGTTTTAGAAATGGAAGAGAATTTAATGTTTGCCAGTATTTAGTGACAGAAGAGAGGGGATGAAGACAGGTGTGATTATTAAAAGGCAAGGTGGGCGGATCTTTGCGGTGTTGGTACTGTCCAGTATCTTGATACGCAAATATACATAGGTGATACAATTTTATAAAGCTTAACACACACACACACACACACACACACATAAATGAGGACAAGTAAAAGTAGGGAAAGTTGAATAAAAGTGATGGATTATATCAATGTCAATGTCCTGGTTGTGATATTTCACTATAGTTTTGCAAGATGTTACTATTGAGTGGAAAACCGGAGGACAAAGTACATGACGGATCTCTGTATTATTTCTTATATTTGCATGTAAATCTACAATCATTTCAATAAAAATGTCAATTAAAAATAAGAACTGCACTCATGAAAACAATATACATGCACAGATTAGTAAATATATAAGAGATGGTTGCTTGCATTATAAAGTACTTTTATATTTCATAATGTAATTTATTGTTTATTACTTTCAGCAGTAAACATTCCTGTTTAATTCAAAATAGAGCTGAATTTAAACATGAAAAGGTTTAAAGGTTACAGGTTTCAGGCTTAACCTCCCTCGTAAAACAGACTTATGGTTTCATTGGCAAGAGATTTGTTCACAGTGTTTGCAAGACTGAACTGTACAGTTACCACTGAGAAGCTACTGCATAATGGGAAAATCACTGATATAAGCTCCTTTTGGAATTCATAAAGCTTTGCTACACAACATTGTGAACATTGTGCTCAGGAGCATCAGTAGATTGGTTAGGTAGTTTTAATGCAAATTAAGACACTATTCACATTTAATTTCAGAGGATCTGCAATGAGGCAAATCATACTTCTTAGAAATCTCATCAGATTTCCCATGCCTTCTACTATTCCAGCAGTTCAATATTTTGTTTACAATCATTTTGTTCTTTGTGGTGGGAAAGGATTTACTGTTTCATGATGTGTGCATCCAATTTCTACCAAGACTGTTTGCTCGACTGAAGCCTAAAACGCTGAAACTTCTGTAAAACGCACATATTTCTGCTTCAAGTTATAAAAGTTTAAGCTCCTGAAGCTCCAAATTTTTTCTAAGGAAATATCATTAATTCAATTTTCCTTAAGAATGGACTGTGGGTAGTTAAATCTCTGAAGATGGAGTGATTTTCTCTTCCTGGTCAGGTTATTTTCATGATTAAGTTGTTTTCCCCGTTGCTTAATCACTACTAAGCTAGTTACTCAGAATAAAAACATAAGATTTATATTGTTTAATCCATTATGCTTAAAAGAAGAATAAAGGGTAGCTGATTTAAAATTGCAAAGCTAAAGTACTCTACTATTGCATATAATGCTGCAAAATCCTCCCAGGTGCAGCTGCTGTTGTCTATCTGTCCATTAAAACTCCGTCACTGGACACTGACATTATCAAATTAAGGGGATTCCATGAAAATATTTCTAGATTATAATATGCCTATGAATTGATTTTTCTTTTATTTTTTATGTCATCTGAAATTCCCCGAGAGTGACAAATTATTCTTAACATAGTGACTCAGGTAATATGACTTTCAGTATTTCACTATTACCTCATATCAGTAACAATCTTTCTCATACAATATATTGTGCATGTAATGTATTTGAAATTTGATACACATTTCTATCAAACTACTTAAATCTCTCATATTACAACCACTCCTATCTCTTGAATAACCCTACGGTAATGGAAAATGCTTTGCAACTTTAGTAACATGCAGTACCTTTTTAAAAAGCAGAGTAGAGAAAATAGGAGATTCCTAGAAGGTTAAAATTCCAGATAAACATAATAAAATAATGAAATATTTATAGATGCTAGATTAGCAGATGGCAAGTTGGTTTTAAGGTAACTAGGCATAGGATAGCTGCCCACAGGAGTGTGAATTTGAAATTATTTTAGATTATAAGAAAAAGGAGATATTTGTTGACAAAAGTAGATGAAGATACCAAAAATTATCAGAAGCCAAAGGAAACAAGGCTGAAGTGAGAGAAACACCATCACCACTACCTCCAAGCTCACTGAGTGAGTATCATGCACCAGGTACTGTTTAATGTACTTTACATGGATGCTATGGGCTGAATTATATCCCTTCAAAATTCAAATGTTGAGGCCTAGACCCCTGTACCTCAGAATATTTTTAGACAAGGCCTTTAAAGAAGTGATTAAGTTAAAATGATGTCATAAGAGTGAACCCTAATCCAATGTCACTGCCGTCCTAATAAAAATAGGGCATTTCTACATACAGAGAGATTCCAGGGATGTACACACACAGAGAAAAGATCATGTGAGGACAGTGAAAAGAAGGCCATCTGTAAGCCAAGGTGAGATGGCCAAGGAAACCAAACTTGCTCACACCTTTATCTTGGAATTCCAACTCCCAAATAGGCAAGAAATACATTTCTGTTGTTTGAGCCACATAGTTGATGGTACTTGATTATGGCAACCCTAGCAAAGTAATAGAATGGATTAACCTATTTATTCCTCATGAAAGCCCTATATTATTATCCCCATTTTACAGGTGAATAAATTGAGGCAGAGATGCTAAATGAGATCTCTGCTTGAGATCACACACCAGTGAGTATAAAATCCTGGAATTAGGCCCAGCCAGCCTACCTCTAAAGTAGTGTGGTTAACCATGATTAACACTGTTCAGAACGGAGTGGCTCTTTAGAAAGAGGTTAGAAAACACTGGAATGTTAAAACTTATTCACTCACATTTATCTATTAAATATTTCCTGAACGTGTATGTGCAAAAGACATTTACACATCGGTGTAAATTCATCATATATTTTTCCTTTAAAAAACTTAGAATCTGGGCCGTGCGTGGTGACTCACACCTGTAATCTCAGCACTTTGGGAGGCCAAGGCGGGTGGATAACCTGAGGTCAGGAGTTCGAGACCAGCTTGACCAACATGGTGAAACCCCATCTCTACTAAAAATGCAAAAATGAGCCAGGCATGGTGGCAGATGCTTGTAATCCCAGCTACTCAGGAGGCTGAGGCAGGAGAACTGCTTGAACCCAGGAGGCAGAGGTTGCAGTGAGCCGAGATCGCACCATTGCACTCTAGCCTGGGGGACAAGAGCAAAGTTCTGTCTCAAAAAACAAAACAAAACAAAACAACTTAGAATCTGGTAGGAGGGAAAAATGATATGCATAAAGAAACAAGTTAGAAGAAAGAAATATGTCCCCAAAGACTAAAAATTATCTAGATGTATTCAGATGAAGGGAGATCCCTTTTACTCTGAGAGGTTCAAGAGAGTCTTAGAATTGGAGGTGGCATTTGAGTTACCCTCAAATCTGTCAAGCAGGAATCTCTGAAGAAGAGGAAAATGGAAAGCTACATAAGCATAAAAGGAAGAAGCAATTATAGGAAAACTGAAGGGTCTGTGAGGGACAGGGTGGGAAAATAAGGTTTCTAAGTGTGCTTTGGAAGAGGATTAGAAATTCTTATAAATGCCTGAGGTTCTGTGCTTGCTATGGAGGGTCATTCAGTCAACAGAAGCTGCATTTTTTTTAAAGAGAAAAATTGCTTCAGTTCATAGACTAAGTATATGAGAACTGAATTCAGACTTACATTTCCATCAGTATCTTATTAAATCTGATTATTTTAATAAGTAATTTTCAGTTGCTACATTGTTTCTCAGCTCTATTTCAGCTTTTCATATTTCCACTAAAAATTACTATCTGTAATTTCTCTTTTGCCTTCAAACTGTGTTTCTTTCTCCCTGTGGCACTATTGTGGGGAAGATTTTATTTTCTTTCCAGTTTTATTCTGCTTAAAGTCAATAGAGACCATTTATGCTTTATAATTTTATCAGACCTCAAAGCTTTTTTATGTGAGGATTTGAATATAGAATTAAATAGAATTAGATTTCTAGAGGTTTGTCTTCTGTAGAGTACAAAAGACTTTAAATTTTTAACAAGTTTCATAAGCTTAGTGTTTTCTTTTTTAAGCTCCCATGACTTAGAAACAGACCTGGGTACTAATTTATACAAACATCATCATTTGACATATTAACTAGACAAAACGAGGTATTCACTGCCCCCTGTTAATATTCTTCTGTTGCAAGAAGTCAGGGAGCCCAGACGGAGGGACCAGCTGAAGCCATGGCAGAAGAACATAAATTGTGAAGATTTCATGGACATTTCTTAGTTCCCCAAATTAATATTTTTATAATTTCTTACACCTGTCTTTACTGCAATCTCTGAACGTAAACTGTGAACATTTCATGGACATTTATCACTTCCCCAGTCAATACTCTTATAATTTCCTATGCCTGTCTTTACTTTAATCTCTTAATCCTGTCATCTTCATAAACTGAGGATGTATGTCACCTCAGGACCCTGTGATGACTGCGTTATCTGCACAAATTGTCTGTAAAGCATGTGTGTTTGAACAATATGAAATCTGGGCACCTTGAAAAGAACAGGATAACAGTGATTTTCAGGATCAAGGGAGATAACCATAAAGTCTTACTGCCTGCAGGGCTGGGCAGAACAGTGTCATAGTTCTCTTCTTGCAAAAGCAAATAAGAGAAATATCACTGAATTCTTTTTTTCAGCAACGAACAGCCTGGGAAAAGAATGCATTCCTGGGGTAGGCCTCTAAAGTGGCTGCTCTTGGAGTGTCTGTCTTATGCCGCTGAAGATAAGGGATAAAATGCACCCTGGTCTCCTGCAGTGCCCCCAGGCTTGCTAGGATTAGGAAATTCCAGCCTGGCGAATTCTAGTCAGTCTGTTTCTCTGCTCTTGAACCCTGATTCCTGTTAAGATGTTTATCAATGACAATGCATGCACAGTGGGACATGGAACCTCATTATTACTTCTAATTTCACCCTGGCCTTTTGATCTTGCTCTGCCCCCATTTGCCTTGTGATATTTCATTGTCTTTGAAGAATGTGATCTCTGTGACCCACACCCTATTTATACACTCCCTCCCATTTGAAAATCGCTAATAAAAACTTGCTGGTTTTGCAGCTCAGGGGCATCACGGAACCTGCTGACATGTGATATCACCCCCGGAGACTCAGCTGTAAAATTTCTTTCTTTTGTACTCTTTCTCTTTATTTCTCAGACTGGCTGACACTTAGGGAAAATAGAAAAGAACCTAAGTTGAAATATTGGGGGCTGGTTCCCCCGATATTCTTCTAGCCCTCATTCTCAAGTACATATGCTTTATTCTATGAACTGATAACTCACATCAGTTTCTCAATAGTTTTTCACTTATATATTTATTTAGTTTTTTCTCTTATGTGCATATACCTTTTTCCTACTTTGTATTTACTTCTTTTGTCAGAATAAAATTATTCTCAAAAAAGTAATAAACTATTTTCCTTATAATTTTATAGTCAAAATTACATTTCAGAATTTATACAGAACTTCTTTTAAAAAAAACCCATTATGTCAGATGAAACATATGAAACATGTATCTTGTCAGATACATTCTCAATAGCACGATTAAATGCTTAGAAAATGTATAATGGTACGTGATGTAGAGTATTTTGTTCAAATTTAGATACACAGTTATTAAAAGTTTTTTTTTTAACTACAAGGGAAGAGGATACCCTAAGGTGTCCAATTTTCTTTGTCATCCACCTGAATAACTTCAGTTAACATTAATATACATGCTAGCATAAGAGCATCTGCTTTGAATATGTAAACGGAAGTAGTAAGTGCTGGAATTGAAGGAAGAATTTGATTAAATAATACATTAGGCAATTTCATTATATAGATCAGTTCTCATTAGGAGGATTGTTCCTCATTGAATCAAATACCATAATCAAAACATTATAGATTTTTTAAAAGTCTTAATTTTTCCATTTAATTAAAAGGGAAAAAAGTATGCCAATAAAAATGTAATTACATTTTAGTACAGTGACTTGGTTTTAAATCATTGCAAACATTTAGAATTCAATAATCATACAGAATAAATCTTCTGTTTTTTTATAGCATGGTATCATTTCTAGGAACATTTTTTTCCAGCCAATAGAAAAATGTTTCATTAATAAATGATATAAATCATATTGTAATGCTTTCTTTCCTTTAAAATCAATTATTATTGCTTTGATAACTAGTGTTTGAAAACATGAAACCCAGATCATAGTTTCTTATTTGCCATGGAAAGCAGTGTCATTTTGAGAATAGTGGGTAACTTCTAAAGGTCACCTTGTGTGTACTGCCATTTTCATTAGCAGTACTTTTCTCTGCAAATCTGCTGACAGATGGAGAGAGACTCAAAGCTTCTGGGTTTGCCTTCCATAAACAGGAAATGTGGGCATAAGAATGATGAAGTGAAATTAACTGTCTTTTATTTCATTTTTACTTTAGCTGATGCTACAAAATTTAAAATATTTCTCTAATTCAGGCGCTTAAAAAACAAATAGTCAAGCTAAATGATATTTTGCATAGCTTAGCATCTAAACATTTTTTGTTCATTCTACTTAACTAATGATATTTTAGTGATCTGTATATGGATCATCTCAGTGTAAAGTTGCTTTCTTTAGAAAGGAAAAACAGTAGTTTGAGGAAGTCTATTCTTCTTCAACAGCAAATAAAATAACCATGTTAAATTTTCATAGCTAGGACCTGGAGAAACAGGGCCAGATCCATGAACACGAAACCTGTGTAGTCACACCACACCTCATGCTTAGAAGTGCTTTGCACTTCAAGTTTGCTGTTGTCTTAACATTCTTAATAACATTTCAACAAAGGGCTCCACCTTTTCATTTTGCACTAAGCCTTGAAAATTAAGATAGCCTGTCCTGCCTGGAAACATGATTTTTAAAAGCTGTTGCCTGGTTTGAAGTTAGTCTATAGTTAACAAATAATTTGTTGACTCTTCTTCCAATTTTTATACTAATAAAAGTCAGTCTATTTACACTTAAATTATTCAACCATTCAATCGCAGTCCTGGTTTGTTTGTTTATTTTTTTACACACTGTAAATGTCATTTTAAAAAAGCTAACCAAGCAAAAGAGAGAGAGATTTTCAGATGATATTTGGGTCACAGACCCATGTGGGGTTTTTAAAACTCTGTCTCCCAAGGTAGTAAGGGTAGGGAGAAAGGAAAAGAAGAAAACTCTAGTTTGAAAATTTGGAGAAGATAATTTATTTAAATGATACAATTACATTAATAAATTTCATATTGATTTCTGAAAACATCCAGTAATTGATTTGAATGAGTGTATTATTGCTCCCATCACCTTCCCGACTAGCAGAAACTATATTGAGGTCATTGTACCACTCAGAGCCCAGGAAAACCTCAAATTAAAAGTATTCATCGGCTTAGTGTTTTACAGCCCAGTTGAGGAATTATTGGCATCTAAAACCCAAAGTGACAACCCAATTTACTTCTGGGGGAGAAAAGAACAATCTGGAAGCCTCTGGGAAAATAAGTATGATAACTCAATGCTGAATCATTTCAGCATTGCTGAATCCAGCCTACTGCCTCTAATAGATAAGTAGTAAACCATTTCTAAGATTGCTCTCCCCAAACAATAAAAGCATACCCTTAAACCTGACATTTCCACAGTGATGAATCTCAGATGAAATCATATGAAATGTCAAAATAAAGACAGAAAAAAAATCGATAGTTGTGCAGATGAAGCTATGTAAGGTCAATAGTTTCATAATGTTTGTGACAGGCCACCCATGTTTTTTGTGTGACAATATTTTTTAATGTGCAATAACTCCAAAGCACTGAAAATTAATTTTTGAGATGGAATTACCTCTTGACAAGGATGTAATTAAATTCATCTCTCTTTTTTTTTTGCCTCCAGAGAACACAGAATGATGTGGTACATAAGCTGCCCTATCGAGGTCAGAAATAGGTTTCTAAGGCCAGAAAAAAGGAAGCATCACTTTGGTCCAAAGGAGTGTCATTTCTCTGCCTGTCCCAATTTTCTGCTACACCTCAGCACAATCACAGACTGTGCTGGATCCTCTTCCAAACCTCCCACAAACATATGTCTTGGGGACCTTTGCAGTCTAAAACATGATTTGGATGAGGAGACCTTTTAATTCTCTGTGGAAGGAGGAAGGGAAATGATAACATGTTTCTCTACAGCTATCATATTCCTCATTCCTCTCCCAAGAAAAAAGTTTGAACCTTTACTCCACTCCAGAGCATTCAGAAAAGATTTACCACAAGGTTAGTCATCTGGTGTATTTCAGACCCCCAATTACATTTCTTCATGATTTGCCTTATATTTATAAAGATAAAGTTTTACCACAGAGAAAGGAAAAAAATACAACTATAAACTTTTCATTCCTTAAAATGCATGTGTTTATAGCATGGCAGGATGTCATGGAAGATAGAAAACCTTAACAATATCCCAGTTTTAGCCTGGAGAATTAGTTTACTAATAAAAATTTATTGTGTTATACTAATTGACTATTTCTGTGTTCTCTGGCTAAAATAAGATAAAATTTTATTTACTGAGAATAATAGATACTGACAGTGTGTGGTTAAGATTGTAAACCTATGCCAATACTGAAAGAGAATATTGAAAACAGAGAAGAAGAAATAGATAAAGTAAGCAGGTCTTTAATTCTTGATTTTGGAGAGTTTTTAAAGTGAGATTTTGTGAAATGAATTGATGTTCCACAGTCATCAAACATTTTCAGATAATTAATTGCTTGTCTGAATTCTAAAACTACCCCTAAAGTTATGATATAACTAGTAGAGTTGCACTTTGTACTCAGTATTTAAAAGTTTTAACTGTGTCATTAATTTTACCTAAAAGATACACTTTACTTTAGACTAGCTCAGGATATAGAAATACTTTCAGTAATATTAAGAAAAAATGGGTCAGACGTGATGGCTCACGCTTGTAATCTCAGCACTTTGGGAGGCCGAGGTGGGTGGATCACGAGATCAGGAGATCGAGACCATCCTGGCTAACATGGTGAAACCCTGTCTCTACTAAAAATACAAAAATAAGCCAGCCTGGTGGTGGGTGCCTGTAGTCCCAGCTGCTCAGGAGGCCGAGGCAGGAGAATGGTATGAACTCGGGAGGCGGAGCTTGAAGTGAGCCGAGATTGCGCCACTCACTCCAGCCTGGGCGAGATAGTGAGACTCCATCTCTTAAATTAAAAAAAAAAAAAAAAAAAAGGAAAAAGGAAAAAAAAAGAAAAAAAATGTAGGCTTTCTATCTTTATTTGCAATATTTTTCAGGTTTTTTTTTTGAGACAGAGTCTCGCTCTGCCCAGGCTGGAGTGCACTGGTGTGATCTGGGCTCACTGCAAGCTCTGCTTCCTGGGTTCAAGCCATTCTCCTGCCTCAGTCTCCCAAGTAGCCAGGATTACAGGCGTGGGCCACCACACCTGGCTAATTTTTTTGTATTTTTAGTAGAGATGGGGTTTCACCATGTTGGTCAGGCTGGTCTCGAACTCCTGACCTCAAATGATCTGCCCACCTCAGCCTCCCAAAGTGCTGGGATTATAGGTGTGAGCCACCACGCCAGACCTTTCTTCTGTCTTTTAAAAAGTAAGGTAGTATCTACAATTTTTGATTCCACATTTGAAAGGAAAAACAATGTCATGACTATGCTGAAAAGGTCTAGAATACTGAAATGATTAAATAATAAAAAATTAGAATTAGCTTAAAATTATCTTTGAGCTAAAATTTTACTGTAAGGATAGAATGGAACCATTCTCTTCTTTCACAGAGGACACAACTAGATAAATGACTTTAAACTGAAGCAAAAACTTGAATAAATTATATATATGGAAGTGTCTCTCATGATAAAAGTACAAGCAGTATTGTAAGAGAACTTCTCTAAGAACTCTAAATATAAAGGAACAGATTGACATCAACCTTGGATCATTTAATTTTGTCAAGTTTGAACTCACATAACTTACTGACGTCACTTCCCTTTTCTATTTATCATTCTTGAGAAACAAATTCTACTATTGGAATGTTCATTTTTTTTTAACATAAATTACTTGCGTAAGTAACAATAAATAGAAGGAATCTCAATAAATGTTCACTTGAAAGAAACCACTGAAGTTATCAAAACTGTGATATTTTATCAAATGATTATAGTTACTCAATTTTGTTGGTTAACTTTGAAGCCATCTGTTAGTTGTAATATTTATATAATACCAGGGACAGCTCATGTTCCTAGCCATTGATTTAATAAAGAAATACTGAGTGAGTTCAGAGAATTAAGAAGGATTTGAGAAATCCAGACTGCTGTGCGCATCATTCCTTTTAAATTAGATTTTTGTTCCATGTAGCATGGTCACATAAGGAGGTAACTGAAAAATATATATTAAATTAGAAAAAGAGTGGTAATAGAAGACCTTAACAAGAAGAGTTTCAGTTGTCCGAGAAGAAAGAGAAGCCAGAATATCATCAAGAACTGGTGACAGTGATTAAAATCTACTTGGTTCAAGAACATCAAGTGTGAAAAGAAACACAGAGTTCGATAGGTGGGCACCAGAGGCTAAGTTCCAACTAGAACAACTGAGACATTAGGAGAATATTTAGCTGGATCTCTGCCTTTACATTGCTAGCTGATTTTAAGCAAGTTCTTTAAATGATCTAAGCCTAAAATTCTTCATCAGTGAATATTTCTGGTTAGGATTTTTAGGAATCTTCCAATTCCAGGTCACATGTCCTCCTATAGTTGTCACCTTTACATTTTCAGTTTTAAAATGATTCTGGACTTTAACATTATAATGTTTCATGATGGCTTAATTATGTTTCAGTTACAGTCTGTGATCCCTCTATAGATTTATGTATTTCTCCCAAACAGACCTCAGCTCCTAATTGATTTTAAATTTTCAATTATGTATCCATACACTGAAACCTAGTACTCTGGCTCTTAAGTCCTTTGCATGCAGGAAGAGGTAATTTTCAGAAAAACTTTCTAAAAGTCCTCAATTTAAGTCTCCTCATTGGCAAACCAAATGTAATCCTCTGGTCCCTTTCCACTTAACATTCCTTATAACCAACAGATCTCCAACTTCCATGTGAATTGTTCTTTGGGATTCCATGTTGCCCTGCACCTGTCTTTCCTCTCCTCCTTGTGCCCAGCACCATGCAGTTCTACAAACCACAGAAGATCCAGAAATTTCTATGCTTAATTATCTCATCTCCCACAACCACTGACTATTTCTATTTCTCCTGAAGGATTCTTTGGATGAATGTCAGACTGCGCATTAGCAATAGCTAAGATCATTATAGAATTTAGTTTCACAAAGTCACAAATTGGAAAAAAAACCTCCATGTATAATGATGAGTATAAAAAGAGCCCAAACTTACAAGTTTGTAAAACAATCTACTATCAGTCCAATCTGAAGGGTATATTGAAACAAAAAAGGAAATGGGAAAACAATCATAAAACTATAACTTCCAGGATAAATTTTGTTACTCTATTATCATGACTACTATGATAACAATGAGTTTAAAACAGTGTTTGCCTTGGAATTAAAATTAAAAACTTTTTTGTAGCTTATTAAAACATCCCTGTGGTTGGGTTACACGTCAGGGCAAAAGAGAACTTATAGTTATGTAGTATCTCTTATCATTGAACTCTTAGAAGAACTGAATGAGAGGAAAGCCATGACTAGTCATCTCCAGTAGTTCCAACCATTGACATCACGGATTTTCTTGATCTTCTTTTGGGAGATATACTTTTCCTACAGAAAACCATAACAGGGCTGACAGTGACACAGTTGGTCTTTCCATCATCACATTTTTTTTTTTATTTTTCTCTCTCTCTTCCTATCCTGAGATGGCAACTATAAGTACTATTTAAGTTTAAAAGACATATATGTGTTGTTTTGCGAAATTATAACTTGGTATTGTATTACATTAATTAAAAGCATATTGAGTCAAAGAGTTAGTATGTAGGTAAATATTGTCTTTTAAAAATTTATTTATTAATATCTTTCATTTCATAGATGAAACAACTGAGGGCCAAAAGTTTGCCAGAATTTCCAAGATCATACAGCTAATTAACAACATCTGGGCTTTCTTGTCTTTTGGAATCCAGTAAGAATCTGTTTAGATTATAAATATTTTTACTTTAATGAAAGCTTTACTGATAACTTCCCAAAACGTCTGGGAAATTCTCATTGTACTGGTGTTTCTCCAATTGTTAATATAAAACTACTTGTAAAATCAAACTAGAAACAAAGTTGATTTCACAGTAGAGTTGGCAATGTAGCTGAAAAATGTGAATAATTCTGATGTAAGTAAAGAAACCTGAATCTAAAAATAAATGACATAAATTTGCTAGGTTATTCCAATATTTATATACTTGAATCTGAATCATCAAACATATTTTAGAGCATCAGGGTACGGATTATAACACTACGCTCTTAAGGGGATCATCAGAATAAATAACACATGACACTTTAGAAAATGCAGCAATCCCTGGAAAGACGCCTTCTCTGTGAGGTTTTCCCTTGCATCTGGAACACTATTTATTTTAGCTTCTTGATTGGTGTTCCTGGGCAGGGGGCACAATGTAATGCATATGAGTGCATCTAATCAGAGAGTGTTTTCATCTTACGACCTTTTATTTAATTTTCTAAAATAAAAATTGCCAATTGCCAATATTATTATTTTTTCTTCAGCAAGCCTACAGTGATTTCGGTCCAATTATTGTGTAATTCTTGATCTGTCTGTTTTGGTTTAAGTGAAATAGCCAGCGAGGAAGACAGCTCATATTTTCCCATATCTTGAGGGAAATATATTTGATAAAACTTAGTCAATCATTGCATTATTATTTCATTTTAAAATCATTTAATATGACACTATAATTTAAGAGTTCTAAATAATGTTTGAGAATCATTAATCATATACAACCCATTAGCTATATATTTGAGCAAAAATATCTCCATAAGCCTTTCTATGTAGACCCAGCTCTAATAGGCCTGACCTTAATGAAAGATAGCCTTATGGGATACCATTTTGATTGTAGCTTGTTTTGAAATTCGATACAAACTTATAGAAAGATGCACATGATGGTGTGAAGAACATAGTGTGTGAAATAAAATCTGACTTAAATACTGGCTCTTGTACTTTCCAGTGTGTGAATCTCAGTTTCTAAATCTG
Organism: Papio anubis; assembly: GCF_008728515.1. Taxonomy (NCBI): domain Eukaryota; kingdom Metazoa; phylum Chordata; class Mammalia; order Primates; family Cercopithecidae; genus Papio; species Papio anubis. The sequence goes on from NW_022164307.1 coordinate 20,592, forward strand.
TGAAATGGTAGTAACAAACATTTCATGGACTTGTTAAATAATTAAATGGTGTAATTATACACTAAAGTTTTTTTTTAATGTTTTGAATAGCTCTGTGCATATGACTTTACACCAATAAGATAATTTCACTAAAGATTTCTCCTTTTCCCCCAGTTTTCAAAGTCACTTTTAAGAAATATCATATGTAAATGAAAGCTTGCTAAATTATATCTAAATAATATGTCTCCTATATTTCAAATTATGTGATTCTACTTCTTCCCTTTGTCTATCATCCTTTCTCTTCATAGACAAGTTTTTTGACTGAGTGGGCCACACTCACTGTTCACATTTCTTTTTCTGAGATCAGTGAAGATATTTAAAAGTCATCTTATTTGGTAGGGGCAAGAAATTTAAGGATATAATTGTATTTTATGCTGTTATGCCATTACTTTATGAGAAACAATTAAATTCAACAGGCATATTGCTGTGCAGTCTTTTTTGTTCCTTTACATAAACTTTATTTCCCGTGATCCCTACTTTTAAACCACAAAAAAATGAAGTCGAAAGGGGACAGTGTGCTATATCTAGGTATCAGTTTCTTAGATGGCAACCTATATTGTTTTTAAAATATCTGCATCTATAAGATTTCATCCACAACACTAGTAAAAGACCATTGGAATTATAGTTTATCCCTATATTTGCAACCTTCTGCAGAGATAACTTTTCTTTTTTTTCTTAAAATACAACCAGGCTGATCCATACTGATTTATTTATTTCTACTATGGTAAAGTGTTCAGCCAGAAGTTGAAAACACTTTGACTTTTGAAGTGGTGATTTTCGTCATTGTAGAATGCTTTGTATCTATGAGGTATTTTGTTCTGTGCGGCCAATGGAACACCTCTTGCTAGATAAAGATGCAGCTGGTGATAGTGATTTGAAGACTTGGCATATATGATATGTATGATATTGATGAACAGTATGTATCAATAAGTTTAGGCTAGGGTTCCAAACTTTTCTCATCAACCTTTCATTATCCAATTTTGATCATTTTCAACTTAACTTCTACCTTCCTTCTTACTCCCCTTCTACTTCCCTAATGTCTACTTGATTTCTTTCTTCTACTTAACTTGTTTCTTCCTATCAACTTTTTATAAACATTTTAGAATTTATTCTCTTGCTTATAAAAATGTTACCTGTCTTGTATTTGAGCTTGTGATTCAGAATGAAGATTTTTAGTGGATGTTGGTGGTTTCAGCTATTTAGCTTTTAAATACGCTAAACCAAGAAGGACAATTCGGCATGAAAAATCCCTTACTGAAAATCTAAGACATTGGTTATAATCCTTAGCACAGTTTCTAGTGAATGTTAATTATTCTTCTCAATTACTGAATTCTAACATTCCTCAACTTTCATGCAATACTCCTAGACAAAAGTAGCATATTAAAATTCATATGGATCCAGAAGAGACTTCAAATAGCCAAAGCCATCCCAAGCAAAAAAACAAAAAAAAAAGCTGAAAACACCACACTCCCTGATTATAAAGCTACTGTAATCAAAACAGCATGGTACTGGCATAAAAACAGATACACTGGCCAATGGGAAAGAACCGAAAGCCCAGAAATAAACACCAAGTTTAAGGTCAATTAATTTTTGACAAAGGTGCCAAGAATACACAATGGAGAAAGGACAGTCTCTTCAATAAATGGTGTTGGCAAACTGGGTATTTACATGCATTAGAATGAAATTGAACCCTTACTCACATTATATAAAAACTCAACTCAAACTGGATAAAAGACTTAAATGTAAGACCTGAACTTAATGTTACTAGAAGAAAACATAGGATGACAGTTCGACGACATTGGTCTGGGCAATGATTTCTTGAAGAGGACTCCAAAAGCATGAGCAACCAAAGCAAAGAATAGGCAAGTGGAATTTCATCAAACTGAAAAGCTTTTGCACAGCAAAGGAAATAATGAATAGAGTGAAGAGAAAATCCAGTGATTGGAAGAAAATGTTTGCAAATCATAACTCTATTAAGGGGCTAATAGTCAAAATATTATAAGGAACTTATGCAACTCAAAAGCAAGAAAACAATCTGATTTTAAAACAAGCAAAGGATCTAAACAGGCATTTCTCAAAAGAAGACATTCAAATGTTCAACAGATACATGAAAAATGCTAAAAACCTCTAATCGCCAAATTAATGCAAATTAAAGTCACAAAGAGATATCACCTCACACATGTTAAAATGGCTAGTATATAAAACAGACTAAAGATAACAAGTGTTGGCAAAGATGTGGAAAAAAGGAACCCTTGTACGCTGTTGGTGGGAATGAAAATTAGTACAGGTATTTTAGAAAATACTATGGAGGTTCCTCAAAACCTAAAAATAGAATTACCCTAACAATCCCACTTCTGAGCATATATCCAAAGGAACTGAAATCAGTTTGATGAAGAGATGCCTGCATTCCCGTGTTCATTTCAGCATTATTCATAATAAATAGGATATGGAAAGAACCTAAGTATCCATCAGCAGATGAATGGATAAAGCAAATGTGGTATACATACAATGGAATACTATATAGCCTTAAAAAATGAAGATAATTAGAACTGGAGGGCATTAAACTAAGTGAAATAAGCCAGACAAAGAAACACAAATACCAGATAATCTCACTTATATGTAAAATGTAAAAATATTGATCTCATAGAAATAGAGAGTAGAAAGTTGGTAACCAGCAGCTAAGGGGAGAGAGGGAAGGATGGGGAAGTAAGAGATGTTGATCAAAGGGTACAAAGTTTCAGATAGACTGGCAAGATAACTTTCAGTAATCTATTATTAAGCATAGTGACCACAGTTAATAATAATGTATATGTAAACATTGCTAAAATAATAAATTTTTAATATTCTCACTACAAAGGAAATTAAGTTGGTGAGATGATGGATTTGTTACATATCACAACCAACTGGGAGATCCTTCCTGAAATAAAATGTTGGTTTAACATTCAAAAACCAGAAATGCCAGCTTAGGGTTCAAAAAGCAAAAAAATATGTGACCACAGAATATTAGAGGAAAAAAAACTTGTATATCAATAAATGCTGAAAAAGAAACAGATAAAATCCCACATGATTTATTTAAAAAAATAACTATGCATAGGAGGAAACTTCTTCAATCCAATTTGATAAAGGATATGTATAAAATATATATACAGATTGAATATCCGTTATCCAAAATGATTGGGACCAGAAGTGTTTTGGATTTCAGACTTCTTTAGATTTTGAAATATTTGCAGATACTTAACTGGTTGAGCATCCCTAATATGAAAAATCTGAAATCCAAAATGTTCCAGTGCATCTTCTTTGAGGATTGTGTTGGAGCTCAAAAAGTTTTGAATTTTGGATTTTAGATTTTCAGATTAGAAATGTTCAACCTGTATCATACTTAATCGTGTTCTCCACTCCACGCATATCAGGACTATAACATGAATGTCCACTATCACCACATCTCTTCTCTATTTTATTGGAGGTCCTAGTCGGCAAAATGGGGCATGAAAATAATAAGGCATAAAATTAGAAAGGAAGAGATGAACCCATCTTTAGATGACATAATTGTGTACATGGGCGAAAAATAAAAGGATCTTATACATTTTAGAATTTATAAATGAATCTAATAAAGTAGGATACAAGTTTCATGTACAAAAATCTGTTGTATTTCTATATGCTAGCAACAAAGAACTGGAAATGAAATAATAGAATCATTAGGTAGAAATAAATGAAATAAAAATGTGTAAGATCTCAACAAATATATAAAACATTGCTAAGAAAAATTGCAATCTAAGTATATGGAGAGATAGACCATAGTAATTGGAAGACTAAATATTGTTGAGATATTAATTCTCCCTAAATTGAGTTATAAATTCAGTATATTCTCATTCAAAATTCTAGTGTTTCTTTTGTTATTTTTGTTTTGTTTTGACAGTATATTTTGTTTTGTTTTGAAAAGCTTATTCTAAGACAAATAAAAAATTGTAAAGGACTTGGAATAGCCAAACAGATCTTGAAAAGAAGAACCAAGATTGTAGAAATAATTCCTTCAGATTTCAAAACTTATAATAAAGCCACAGTAATAAACTCAGTGTGGTATTGAATGAGGAAAGATAAATGAATCAATGGAATACAATACATTCTAAATACCATCCAGTCCTTTGAATTTTTAAATTTCTTTGAAGTTGTCAATGCAATTCAAAAAGGGAAAGAAAAGGTAAATGGTGCTGTAGCAACTTGATATCTGCATACAAAAAAACATAACAAAATATTGACCCAGAGCAAACTGTGTGTGTGTGTGTGTTTGTGTGTGTGTGTGTGTGTGTGTGTATGACAAAGCATAATCCAAATAATGATCTGGTTCAGAGTGCAAGAGGCTGTGTATGGTCAAGTCTTTAGAGAGATTAGGGCAGGTAGAGACAATAGCCAGAGCTTGAGGAACTACACACAAGGTTAGAGAGGGAATGTAACAGGATAATGACAGAACTTCAAAGATGTATTTGAAATTTTGCTTAGATTCATCCATTTTAATACCTTTATCCAAGAGAAAGGTGTTTTAAGTTGCTAGAGTTCCTGTCTTCAAGAAATAGACTTTACATGCTGTCAATACTTCCATGTTTCAGCATGCAGAAGAGAAATAGAGGAAATATTTTTCAAGTTTTGGTACTTGAGCATCCAGACTTGCAAAGACGCTAACTTACCAGAGTTGGGAAGACAGCTGGTTCCAGGGCACGTAATACCACCTCTGCTTCTATGTTACTCACCAGGTTGATCAAGCTGTCCCCAGGTGGGAAAGGATAGCTAGGTACATACTGTTTGTTAGGAAGTAGATACTTTACAAGAAAGATATCGGGGTTAGCAGTACACAGAACATGGATTTTTGTGATCGCCATTGTACTATACAAACGGATCTCAGAAAGAGTTTGGCAGATTCGTTGCTTAAGCCATTTCAAGGAATAACAAACAGTTAATATTTATGGAATAATTTGCATATTTAAAACACTTAGTGGACACTTTGGATGCCAATAATTTAAGTTATAATCTAGTTGGGAGAGGATCCTTTAAAAATTTATCTGAGGATCAGCACTTGCTGAGGACTTACTATGTTGAAGCTGGAAGGGTATGTCAGTGCTGTTTCTCTCATTTGAGATAACTGACTTCAAACTTACCACCACTAGCAGTAACAACAGAGGGAGTGTGATCAGACTCTTTTTGTGCCTATAATATTTTTGAGCATGAATTTTGAGGGCCATAATGAAGATCAAAATCATACATGCTGTTCTCAAATTCCCCACAGGTGAAAATCAATCATGCTTACATTGAGCTTCCCCATTATTCAAGACTCAGGTATACTTCATGAAATTCATTTTCAACTCAGTCTCCTTCCCAAATATTTTAGTGGTTCTTAGTGGTCCGTAGAGGCTTGCCTTTTCCAGATTGAAAGGGTTTCTCCTTTTTAAGTTGATGTGTGTTCATCAATGTCTTTCACAACACCTATTGCCTGCCAGCAAACCCACTGTGAGAAAGTATTTTTTTTATTGAATAAACTTATTTGAGTTGGGTTTTTCTGCATTTGCAATAAAACACTTCTAACCAATATAGTATTGAAAATGTAGGAAGAGATAGAGTTCTCACAGACAAATGGTGGGTGTGGGAGTGAAGGGTAATGATTATGGCTTTATTTTGAAAAAAGCCACTGAAGTCTTTTAACCAAAAGAGTTATGTAATCAAGCTGTTTCCTGAAGATTTATTAATGAATCTTCAGGATAAATAATACCGTTCACAGATGTATTGTGAAGCTTCACAATATTAATGTTATTATTTGATAGTTCAAAGTTATTATAAGATAGTTCAATGATTTATGGTGGTTACTGTAAACAGTTAAGTCAACAACTTTGAAAAATGCTCATCTTTTAATTTTGTTTTATTGTTTTTAAATTACAAAGGTGGGTACTAAAAAAATTTTGTTTGTTCATCATAAATTTTATTAGACATTTTCCCCAGGGTCTCATTCTGTTAAAATGTATTTGCTGATTATACTCTTTTCTGAGTATTTACACTGAGTATTACAGAAATTATAATAAAACGTATCTTCTAATTAGTGGAGTAGTTTTGGGAATAAAGAAATAAAAAAGATAATTAAAGACATAAGACGTACTTAAATATGTTGCCAGTAAACTACCAATTTTCAAATTAATTCCGTACCTACTATCAGTATATAGTTAACTTAAATATTTGATTTCTGTTATAAACATATTTTGTAAGTAATAAGCCATTTTCATATTAGACTTTTATACTTCCTCATTTATATTTAAATACTTAACACGTATTAGTAAATAGTTGGTATTTAGTTTTGGAGGTATCCAATTATTTTAATGTCTGTTACTAAATTTGAATCGTTAAAAATTTATTGTACAATATTGTACCAATTAAACAAATTGGGAAACTAAGAGTGCCTTGCCCTGGTTTTAGTGGACAAGTAAGCAGTAAATTGCCCAGTGTTCTTTCCAATAAATTAAGACAGTGTTGGGGGAAAAATAACTTTAAATGTTATTTTTATGTGTCTATAACACATAAAATAGACTGTGTTAGAAATAATAAAATTTGTTTTACAATACATTTTATAAGTTAACTAAAATTTTACACCTTGCTTTGTTTATAATTTCTGAACTGAATTTAGAAAGCATGTACAAAATAAAGACCACATCCACAAATCAATCATTCAAGGATATGTTGTCTTTGTTATTATGCAGTAGTTTTGTTTTTAATTCTCCTGTAGAAAATAACAAAAGCAAAACATCAAGAGAATAAGTGAGATATACTTTTTTACAGTGATTTAAACACACATATGCTGTGATTTATTTCACTGAAAGTTATGTCTGACCTCATGGGTCTGAAGCAATCAAAGTACTGTGGTTTACAGTTCAGTTCAGACTAAGATTATTCATTGAGTACACATGATGTGCCATACTTGGGTAGAATGCAGTGCTCAAATAATGAATTACTGCTATCTATAACTTACTAATATTACAGTAGGTTTGTTAGACATTCAAACTACCAATGATAAAATAGTGAAATAAGTTCTGTAGCAGAGATTTGTGTATAAAGTTTGTGTTGCAGAGTACAGAGAGGGAGCATTCATTTTATTTTTCTGTGTGGAACAATGAAGATATCACAGATATTAAACTTGAGTTGGATTTTTGAAAGAGAATTAGGAGTTAATAGAGGGATAAGATGATGAAAGAAATTCTGCACAAAGAGAACAGATAGGTGAACTGGCAACAGCAGCATAGTGCTAGGAGTAGCTACAAATTGACTCGGTATTACTAGTTTATAAGTAGAAGGAATAGAAGAACATTAGGATTTGTCTACAGAGGTAGAAAGGCAAGATTTCAGAGAAAATTGCTTACTATGTTGAGTTCCCCAATCTTTCTTTTATAGGTGGTGGGTTCCCTATGGAGAGATTTTAAAGAATATGATTACATGGTTATAATTTCACATAGGCAGTTTGGGGAGGGATGAGTTTGAGGGGAGTAACAATGGAAAATGGGATCATAGCTGATTACTAGAATCATACAGATAAGAAATAATCATGACTTGAATTAAGGAAATGAGTGGAATTAGAAAAGGGAAAGGCAGGGACATAATTTAAAGCACAATTTGTAAAATTATCAAGAGGTGAAGACTGATGAGTTTTTGGAAGCATGAATGAATATAAGGAGTTAAAGATAGACCCCAGGTTTTGGGCTGTGTGTATAGTATTGAAAGCAACGGAAAAAAAATATGAAAGGAAAAAAAGAAGGTTGATGGGAGAGGAGAAGAGACTATATTGACTCAAATTTTGGAAATGCTGAGTTTATGTTGTCTATGATAAATATAGATTAGCTTATGCAGTTGAAAATCTCAGTTTTAAACTTGTAGAGAGAGAGAGGTTGAAACGTAGATTAATTAGTGTAATTAGAATTTTACAGATGTAAAATTAAAGCATGCCTTTTAACACTACACACATGCTATATAACTATTTTTGCCTGAAAGACACATAGACTATATTTTCAAATGAAAAAGAAAGTATTGAAAATATGGAGATTCATCTTAAATACAGAGAAAGTGCCATAAATCTGACTTTAAGAGTAGATATCAACTTTAAATTAAAAAAAAGGCAAGAAAATGTAAGACGAAACTAGTATTTCCTGGCATCTCCAAACTAAAACATGTATCTCAGTTCTGTCAGAGCTCATATGACAGCTGAAATAAGTATGGGTAAATTTACATATTATATTCTGATGGGGAATCTGACATGTACAACACATGATAAAAATAGTCCAATAACACATTCTCATTCTCATTGCCTTCCTCCTGGTTAACACTATGACCCTCTGAGACGTGTTCAGGTTATATTTTGTGCACAGTGCTTTTACAGGCCACTTACTAGTGGTGAGATTACAATTTGAATCTGGGACACCTGACCCCAGCTCTATTGTATGGAATTTCATGAATTGAGACCTTGTGAAGTCCCTGAAGTTAAAATCGACTAATCTCTAGAGGAGTGTGCGGGGCCGAGGAAAATGGCATCCAAACTGACAGTGAAAAGATGTGCAGCAGAAACCATAGGTCCTTAAATAACTAGATATAAGCAGATGTTTCTAAAATAAAATGCATTGTTAGGAATATGCTGAGGAAGAGAATTAGATGAGCTCGGCTGCTAGAATACATTTATAAAAAATATTTCATAGCTCAATTTGATGTTAGATTAGGCAACTGTCACCAATATTTACAAATACAGGGAGGGAAATGAAATCAACACATAAGGTAACAGCAAAATTTGACCTCAAAGCTTAAAATGTAAAAAAAAAAAAAAAAAAGAAAGAAAAAGAAAAAAAAGAAAGAAAAAAATGTAGGTGACAAATGAGTCATTTGTGGCAATATCCTACTTCAAAAAAAAAATTTTTTTTTTAAAAAAAAAAAGAAAAAGAAAAAAAAAGAAAGAAAAAATGTAGGTGACAAATGAGTCATTTGTGGCAATATCCTACTTCAAAAAAAAAATTTTTTTTTTACATAACTGGTAGGCCATATTTTATGGGGACACCCAAATTCCAAAAGGTAGTTCCTAGAGCTCAGGATATTAATGTGCCTAGTCCTATAAACCAATTCCTAGCATGTAATATTTAAATTTTTAATAGTAGCATCTTCAAAATTGAAAGGAACAGAAACTACTCTGAGAAACTTCCCTCTTGCTTGTTTCCTGTACATCCAGCATTTTAGGTTGTGTTTCCTGAGAAGCAGATACCTAGACAAGGACCTCTTGTGTCTGTGGTTCACTGGGAGGGATCTGGCAACGGTATGGGAAGGTAAGAGGAAGGGGAAGGAAATCAGAACAGGGTGTGTCAGAGACCACTGACTGCTGAGGTTAGGAAGCTGGGGATGTTGTTCTCGTGCTTCCATTTCTCCCTGCTGTGGTCTTCCCAGAGTGCTAATGCCCTAGTACTTGTAGTGTGCCTTCAGGGCAGACTTGGACAGAAAATCGTCAAGTGGAGGATGCTCAGGTAATTTCAATAGGTAACAAGAACACTTAAACCAAAAACAAAACAAAACAAAACAAAAAGGGCCCTGATATAGTTGAGTACATTGTTTCCCCTCTTCAAACAATGCACTGGTAATTTGTATAAATGTGTTTGACTGTCTTTCTGTATGTATCCTTCCTACACATGATAGAGGGATAGGTACCAACCTATGAAGTTGGTATCAATTCACATGGCCATCAGCAATGCATGAATGTCTATTTTCCTTGATTCTTAAAACCTTTTCGGATTTTAGGGCAATTTTAGCCTTTTTATTTTCTCAGTCTCATATATATCATTGTATGTCCATATATTCCCTTATAACCTATATCATCTATATTTTAGTTTATCTTTGCCTTTAAACTTTGCTTGTGTTGGCTTATGCAAAGTTTAAAATATTTTTCCCTTTATTTCTTATGGCAATTTTATAGTTTTATTTTCTGAAATTTTAAAATTTCATTTAATTTTATTTGAAGTTCTGGGATACATGTACAGGACATGCAGGTTTGTTACATAGGTAAATGTGTGCCAGGATGGTTTGCTGTACCTCTCAACCCATCACCTAGGTATTAAGCCCTACATGAATTAGCTGTTTATTTCAATGCTCTCGCTCCCCCCAACCCCACCGACAGGCCCAGTGTGTGTTGTTCGCCTCCCTGTGTTCATGTGTTCTCACTGTTCAGCTCCCACTTATATAAGTGAGAACATGTGGTGTTTGGTTTTCTGTTGTGTGCTAGTTTGCTGAGGATAAAGGCTTCCAACTCCATCTATGTCCTTGCAAAGGACATGGTATCATTCATTTTTATGGCTGTATAGTATTCCGTGGTGTATATGTATCACATTTTCTTTATCCAGTCTATCATTGACGGGCATTTGGGTTGATTTCATGTCACTGCTATTGTGAATAGTGCTGTAATGAACACACATGTGCATGTATCTTTATAATAGAATAATTTATATTCCTCTGGATATATATCCAGTAATGGGATTGCTGGGTCAAGTGATAATTGTGGTTCTAGGTCTTTGAGGAATTGCCACAATAGCTGAACTAATTTACATTCCTACCAACAGTGTAAAACTGTTCCTATTTCTCCACAGCCTCACCAGCGTCTGTCTTTTCTTGACTTTTTAATAATCACCATGCTGACTGGCATGAGATGGCATCTCATTGTGGTTTTGATCTGCATTTCTTTAATAATCAGTGATGTTGAGCTTTTTTCCAGATGTTTGCTGGCCAGATAAATGTCTTCTTTAGAGAAGTGTCCATTCATGTATTTTTCCCACTTTTTAATGGGGTTGTTTTTTTCTTGTAAATTTGTTTAAGTTCCCTTTAGATTCTAAATATTAGAACTTTGTCAGATGGATAGATTGCAAAAATGTTCTCCCATTCTGTAGCCTGTCTGTTCACTCTGGTGATAGTTTCTTTTTCTGTGCAGAAGCTCTTTAGTTTAATTAGATCCCATTTGCCACTTTTTGTTTTTGTTGCAATTGCTTTTTGATGTTTTTGTCATGAAATATTTGTCATGAAAAACAAATATGTCCTGAATGGTATTGCCTATATTTTCTTCTAGGGCTTTTTTTGGTTTTACAATTAAGTCTTTAATCCATCTTGAGTTAATTTTTGTATAAGGTGTAAGGAAGGGGTCCAGTTTCAACTTTCTGCATATTGATAGCCAGTTTCCCAGCACCATTTATTAAATAGGGAATCCTTTCCCTATTGCTTGTTTTTGTCAGGTTTGTCAAAGATCAGATGGCTATAGATGTGTGGTCTTATTTCTGAGATCTCTATTCTGTTCCATCGGTTTATATTTTTGTTTTTGTACCAGTACTATGCTGTTTTGTTTACTGTAGACTTGTAGCATAGTTTGAAGTTAGAAAGCATGATGCCTCCAGCTTTGTTCTTTTGCTTAGGATTGTCTTGGCTATATGAGCTCTTTTTCGGTTCCATATGAATTTTAAAGTAGTTTTCCGAATTTTGTGAAGAACATCAATGGTAATTTAATAGGAACAGCATTGCCCCTTTCCTTGAAAACTGGCACAAGACAAGGATGCCCTTTCTCACTAATTTTATTCAACATAGTATTAGAAGTTCTGGCCAGAGCAATCAGGCAAGAGAAAGAAATAAAGGGTATTCAAATAGGAAATTAAACTGTCTCTGTTTGCAGATGACATTATCCTATATTTAGAAAACCCCACTGTCTCAGCCCAAAAGCTCCTTAAGCTGATAAGAAACTTCAGCAAAATCTCACGATACAAAATCAATGTGGAAAAATCACAAGCATTTCTATACACCAACAATAGACAGGCAGAGAGCCAAATCATAAATGAACTCCCAATCACAACTGCTACAAAGACAGTAAAATACCTAGGAATACAGGTAACAAGGGAAGTGAAGGGCTTCTTCAAGAAGAACTATAAACCACTGCTCAAGGAAATAAGAGAGGACAAAAACAAATGCAAAAACATTCTGTGCTCATGGATAGGAAGAATCAATATTGTAAAAATGGCCATATGTTTTCTGAAAATTTTAAACCTTGATTTATTTGTAATTTTTCTGGGAAAAGTTGTGTCTTATGAATCCAAATTCATATTTTTAAATGGCTCCCCAGTTACCACAATATAGAAAATAACTCATCTTTCATTCAATAAATTGAAAGGTCACCTTTATCATATTTGAAATTCTCATATATATTAGCCCTGTTTTAAATTGTTTGTTTCTTTCCGTAATCTTTCTATTTCTCTGTGCTGGTACCAATACATATTTTGGTACCAGAAAGGTGCTACCAGCATTCCAAGGTGTCCAGCTTGCAGACAGCCTGTTGTGGGACTTCTCAACCTCCATAATTGTTTAAGCCAAGTTCCCTAATTAATTCATAAATTCTCTCTCTCTCTCGCTCGCTCTTCTCGCTCTTCTGTTTGTTATGTCTGGAAAACTCCGACTAATATACTATTTAACACCGTGTTTGAATTTCTCTATTACGTACTTAGTAACTGAAATGCTGAGTTTTCCTTGAATCTTTCCCTTCTCAAAATTCTTTTAGCCTATTTTTTTGTCCTTATATTATTCCAGAGAGATTACACATTTTTGTCACTTTTAAAATAATGTTTGCTTTGGATTTGGATTAAGATTGCATTAAGACTCTATAATATGTATCTTTCTAACATCAAAGTCATTGAAATTATCTTTTTATAAGTGTTTCAGTATTAAATGATTCTACTTTTTAGAGTTGTCTAACACTTTTTAAAATTAGAAGAGTTTTCTTTAGTGTTTTGCAGGTAATTTCACTAATAATTAAATCTCTCTCTCTTCTCTTCATTCCTTGGTTTCATTACTTGTGTGAATATTCCATTTACCTCAACATTAAGTTATATGGAAGTCATTATTTTTATCACATAAAAATAACAACTTACTGCTTTATTCCTAGAAAAGCTGACTATATAAATTTGGTCGTATAGCAGAAAAAAGCTATACTGAGTGAAATGCTTACTTTTTCTAACTACATAGTATAATTTATACCCAAATGAGAAATATTTCCATTGAATATGTAGAACATTAAGGAATTATCCTTTTTCAGTGGGAAAGATAGAATATTATCTGAAAATAAGGTAATAGTTCTTGCTGTGCCTTTAACTTTCTAGACAAAGATCAAACTGTCTACCAAACAGAAATATTAGAGAGGTAAACAGTGTTATTGCATTTTTGACAATTTAGTTTTTAACTGTTTGCACTTATCATTAATGTAATAAGCCACCAGATATGTTGTTTTCCTATGCAAAGACAATATATACCACTTAAGGGTAGCTGTCACTTTTGACTGTGACAAAAAAAAATTTAAAATTAAAATACTAATAAAAATTTTAAAAACCTGTGGTTAAAAGTATCATTGCCTAATAAAATCTCTGTGTAACAACATCAGGCTTTAGGAAAATCTATATGGACAAAAATATATACAATGGTTTAGGAAGAAGTTTTACTCCATATTTTTAGTACTTTATTATGAGAGGAATTGTTCATTTTCCTACTTTCAAACTAGTTTGTGCAGAATAAAACAGATTTAAAAATAAAAGAAAATCATCATACCAAATTATCTTTTTGCCTAAAGAATAATTAAATTGTACATGCAATTGAGAAAAACAGTCCAAATTATCAATAGCCCTTATTCTGAAATACTGTAGAGAAAGGGAATATGATTTTAACTTGGTAGAAGTTTGATGCATGTAGGGTCAACAACCACATCAAATTTCAACATAAACATGAAAGAAACATAGTCAACAATTTTCTTTTAGAGTACATTAACTGGCAAACAGAAGTCAACATTGGTAGTAAAAGAGTACTACGCATATGCAAGTTACTAGATATTCATTGCCACCACAAGCCTTTATTGTACATTCTAAGACCTTTCTCTGCTAGGTGATGTGGCTTCAAACATGATTAAAATAAGCTACATGTTGCTCAATAGATGGGTGAGTGATCTATAAGTATTATAGAAAAAAAGAGATTGATTATATAAGTTAATTATTAATCAAAATGTACATTTTAGTCAATGTTTTTAAGTTAACTAGTTAGCAGTCTAAATAGAAATATTTATATAAAAGCTTTCATTTAATTAATATGTGTTGGTCATGTCCTGAGTAGCAAGGAGAAATATGTGAGCAAACTGCCAGATTATGGCACAGTTTATCAGAGCACTGGATCAAATGGCTAACAAAATAGTCTAGGAGCCTGAGAGCCTGGGTTTGAAACCTGGTTCCAACACTTATAAGCTGTTTGAACGTGATGGACAAGCTATTTATTCTTTATCTGCCTCAATTTCATTATCACTAATTTGGGAAAAATAATTATTTCATAGTTCTATTGTGAGAATAAATGAATCTACATTGGTAAACCAAGTTGAGTACTGCCTGATACATAGTAAGGACTACGTGTTTGTTAAAGGAATTCAATAATATTAAATAGGTAAAAAGGATCAAAGAGGTAATACTTAAATCTGCTTAGTCGGCATGCTGAATTCATGGTGATCCTTCAGTAAATTCTAGAAGACAATTTGACAAATAGCAGGGAAAAACATTCTGGATTGTGGAATAAGCAGAGAAAATAGAAAATATTTGAAGTTAAAATGTGCTTCCTACCTAGCATTTCTCATTCTCTCTTTTTTAAATACCCTGCCAAGATCAGGTAACTTCAAAGTAATGGGAGAAGATACACAAGTGATCATTGCCAGGACTGAAGGCTGTTCCCAGGACTACTATTTTGGATCAACAGAAGCTGGAAATGAGAATATCAAAGTCTGGGCAGATAGTTTAACTCACGGGCATTGATCAGGATGGCTGGAGGTCACCTGCTGCAAGAAGCACTGTGTTTTCTGTGCAGCTTAATGAGAGGGAGCATATCATTTCAGGACTCTCAAAGGATGCAGTGTTACTGAGAATCTCATGAGGCAAATCCTAAATGCCAGGATAAATTTGTAGAGATGGAACTACTACTTTTTTTTTTTTTAATTTCTTTTTGTTATGGCTTGAACGTATAAGGTCATGCTTCAAGCCTGCTAGCTTACAGCTCTCAATTCTAAACTAGTTCCAAGTGTATTGGACTTCTTGCCCTGACCCCTGTCCCTTTGATAGGCTAGGTGAATCCAAATACGCCCGAGTGCACCTCACAGAATATGTCTGATTCTGGGATGGGACTAGAGGTCTCCCGGTATTTAGAACTGCAAAATAAGGTAGCAAAAGCTCTAGTCATATGCCTACCATTTATTTGACATATCACCACAAACATGTCCATAATTTACCAAGGTTGATCCACTGCCTACTACTACATTTGTGTGTGAAATGTGTCATTTTTTGTGGAGAAAGTGAAAATAATTATCTGTATGGTGGGCGCACTTTGAGTGATTGTGGTGGGGCATGGGCACCGTCTTCCACAAAAGTCAAGAGTAGTATCTGACAAAGATACTGTCCTTTATCCTGGATACCAACAGATGTTCTTGTCTTCATTCAAAATTACAATTATCATTGAAGTGCATAGTGGCTTTTAATTGAGACAGATAAAATGTAACTTCAGGTATTGAAGTATATTTTTTTACTGTTTTTAAGGCACCTGAAGATCTGAGGAATTCTTGGCATGACTTTTCTCCATCCAGTATGGATTTCTGTGATAAAAGGCAATTATAATAAAGAGAATAGTAAAGGAAAATATCTAAAATGGAATTTATATCTAATCTTTAAAGTTATGAACATTTGTTAATCCTCAATTTCAACTCTTGAGATTTCATCTGATTTGAAATATTCCTTTGAACATTCAGAGTATAAAATGTTTCACATGTGGTGAAGGAATCCTAATTTTTCTATTATACTGTAAGAATGGAACAGGTGGCAAATAAATTAAGCAACAGTATGCAATCTATTATTCAGTAGGTTCAGTTAAACCATCCTGTTCTCTAAAGGCCATGCATTCCTTGTGAAATATGTTAATTAAAGCTTTCCTTACCAACTGAGGCACACCCTAAGAAAAGTTAATTTACAATTTTTATTCTGGGTTTCAAGGAACCTATATATGATTTGTCAATTTATAAGAAGAAAACAAATTCCCTGAAATATACTTCCTTTTTAACTAACAAAATTAAATCATAGGCATAATTTGGTAGCAAAATCATCATATCATACAAATATATTCTACATCATGGACTTCATCTTCTCTTTATAATGACTATAATGCTGATGGACATTCAGTGTTCTTAAAACTTCTTTACACATAAAAATAAACAATAAGAAAGATACTCATCTATTCCTCTCAAATAGCTGCTTTGGGACTTCTAGGAAGCTTGGAAATATGAAAAAAATCTTTCCAACTTAAAAGAAAGCAAACTCTCCCACTTTTAGTTCCTTTTGGACCAGTTTTAGGCAAAGCGATGCTCTTTAATCCTTGGAGCATCTGGTGTCAACCTAAATCAATTTTTATCTTACCTGAGTTTTGAAAGGAATAGTTTACCTAAATGATTAAGAAATATGCTCTCATATGGCCATATATTCCTTACATAGGAAACTGATGGGGTCTAAAAAATACAACACACACACACACACACACACACACACACACACACGCAACCTGATCATCAGTACAAAACTATCCAGCCAAAAGGGGTTCAATTTTAAGAGAAAATGAAGTTTGGAAGACTATATCATTATAAATCTGACTTAATAAAGCCAATTTTTATAGAATCTTTGATCCAGAAACATTCCATTTTGTAAACATTGAGAAAAAATTTATAAGATCATCAACTGGCAGTGTTTTAAAGATGCATATTAAATAAATAAATATAATCACTTCAAAATCAGAAAATCTAGTAGGAAAATGCAGTGTTTTTTTCAAGTTAAGGAAGAAGAATTTGATAAAGTTAGAATTTTAAGTTCAAATTTCTAATCACATCCTATATATTTATTAGGAGTAGATTAATGATTATTTTCTTTCCTAATATTTAGAAAATACATTTCAGTCATTACACTTGTATTAATGGTGCTTTGGTAGAGATTGGAAAATCAATCTAAAAATATTTCAATACATATGTGTGTGAATTATTGTGAATAATGGCTACATTTATTACTAAACACTAAACTAAATAAGAAATAATAACTAAATACTATTTCTTTTTTAGGATTAACAGAACATTTTCATCTGTTTTACATATTTGGTAATTAAGATTGAATTAGGCATTCCTATCACATTATAGACAATTTAGGTGTGGCTCAAGTTTAAGAAAACTAGTTAAAGAACGATCCAAGAGTATAGTTCCTTTTTTTAAAGTAATTGTGAAGTAAAGGCGTAGCCTTCACACAGTAATTAATTATTTACTAAGCTGTCCCCATGTCCTAGAAACAGGCATCTAAGAGTGAAACGAAATGCTATGATTCCTTTGGCTTAGTAATCATTGTTATCTAACACATGCATATGCTTGGGAAAAAGTGCAATCATAGCCACACTGAGATGGATGTGTAGAAGTCCTAACTCTGCCATTTCTTATAGAAATTAACCATAAAGCTTGATTGAAACTCACTCATCTCTAGGTTTGAAATTCCCATTACTGGGCAAAATACAGCAGACAATAACAGGAATGGAAATATAATGTTTTGGTACAACATTAAACTGATAAGGCAAATGTGGCATTGCATTTGATTTAAAATCTATCAAAGTATTTGGAAAAGGAGTAAAAATAGAGTGGCAGTTAAAATTTCTTTAAAATGATAACCCACCTGCGCACGGTGGCTCCTCCCTGTAATCCCAGCATTTTGGGAGGCCTAGGCTGGCAGATCATGAGGTCAAGAGATCGAGATCACCCTGGCCAACATGGTGAAAACCCCGTCTTTACTAAAAATAGAAAAATTAGCTGGGCGTGGTGGCACGTGCCTGTAGTCCCAGCTACTCGGGAGACAGAGGCAGGAGAATCACTTGAACTGGGGAGGTGGAGGTTGCAGTGAGCCAAGATAGTGTCACTGCACTCCAGCCTGGGCAATAGAGTGAGATTCTGTCTAAAAAAAATAAAAAATAAATAAAATAATAACCCAAGTCGTTTATTAAGGTGTTGAAGAGGATGCAAGAAATATAAATACTTCAACACATCATTCCCATGGCAAGACATAGTATGCTATATATAATGCTTTATAGTTTTTCCATCTTGAGATATGGACTTTACTGTTATTTTTCTAGAAAAATCAACTTTATTGTTATTTTCTACCTTCTGGGACCTTCACATTGCTACCACATGGACTGTTGTAAAGCATGTAAACTCCACGGATTTTACACAATCACCATAAGCAAAGTCATATTTCCATTATTTAAATTTAGAGCTAGAGAAGAGATTCACCTAAAAATTGACATCAAAGGTAAAAATCAAGGATGGAGGCTTCAAGATGGCTGACTGAAGGCATCCAGAACTAGTCTTTTCCATAAAGAACAATCAAAATAATGAATAGGTAAGCATACTTCAAATAATGCATTTAAGAGAGAACACTGAAATGGAACAGAGACATGACAGGAAATACCTGACGCCAGGAAGGGCAGGGAAATGAGGCAGCTCACTCAGCTGGTGATGGCTGGGAGCCGGGAGAGGCTCCCCCGTGTGTGAAATGGTGAGAGATCCCCAGAGGTCCACATTCCAGTGTGAACCCCTACAACCCTAGTGACAGGAGAGTCTCTCAACCCTCACAGGGCCTGAGACTAGACTAGGGACCTGCCTGAAGACCACGTGATGGGATTACTCCAAAGACAGAGCTCATGCTGAGTCCCAAAACCTAAGCGGCTGCACTATGTTGCCATTTTAAGAATCCAGCCCTGACCAGACTGCGTTCTTCTCTGGGGCCCAACAGCCCCTGCTTTTCCATATTCCTGGAGCCCCAGTGATATTATCCTGTGTTCACCCAGAGGACTACAGTGGGATGATGCTGCTTGGACCCAGTTGGGTATTTAGCACTCTAGCATACAGTGTCCTGAACCCCAGAGAAAAGGTGGTGCAGTGCACTGAGTAGGCTGCCCCCGGGATAAAGAGAGCCAAAGCATGTGCTCCCCGGAGCATAGAACCAGCCTCTCTGTGACTGCTGCCATTGACAGCAATCCTGCTACCCCTTACAACAGGGCCATGGTACACTTGCACTCATCCCAAAGACTGGATTTCCTTGCTATTCCCACTGACAGTGCTGCTGCTGGGAATAAAAGTGTGCACTCCCCAGAGCCTGAGAGCCAACAGCTTTTGTCTTTTGCCACTAACAGCAACCCACCCCCACTGAGCAGTATGGCTGCTGTGCACTTGCACGCTCCCTACAAACTGGCTTTCTCCACGGATACCATTGCTGCTGCCACCTCAACATTCTTCAAGGGGAACTGGGATCACTTTGCACTGCCCACCTTAGCCTGTACCCATCTGTATTACCAGGAAAACAGAAGAGGCATACCTTCCCTGGCACTGTCCCCATCCCAGTTCCTGAGCACACTGTCTAGTGTCCTGGGGATAGTGCTAGACTATCCAACACTGCTGGTATCTGCACACTTCTCCCAGGGGTACGGGCCTGACTGCTTTGCTGCTACCACTGCAGCCATCACCTAGTTGAATGTGCCTCCTGGGGGTCTGGGGACTGGCCCACCCAGCCCACTGCAAACACCATTAATAACAGTATGAGTCACTAGGCAGCCCAAAGGTTGTCCTGTTACAGCTACTGCCACTACCCTGCCACATACACTGTCTAGAGGACCTAGGACCCACACAGTTGCCTGGCCAACCACTTCCACTGCTGGCATCTGAGCAAGCTGCATGAATATCCAAGAATCAACTAGCTCAGACCTGCTAATACTGGTGCCCACATTCACCATATCCAGGGTCCCAAGGATAGGCATGATTGGCCCACTGCTGCCATCACTGGGGCCTGAATATTGGCCCACCTGATATCCCCATCCCCAGCAAAACCTCACACAGCCTCCAATGAAAACCACAGACTAACACACTGAGGAAATCATGGACACCACTGACTCTGTGTATAGCTGAATAAATAAAAAACAAAGCTAAAATGAAGTGACCTATGCAGCAAATACCATCAATACCTCTTCAGTAAAATGTCTTCTCATATGAAAGCCAATCTAAAAACTTGGAAAAAGTGACTGCTGCACCAGATGCACAGATACAACATAAAGACAAGAAACCTGAAAAAAAGAAAATGTTTACAAGGACTACAATGAAAAATTAATTGATAAAATTAAAAGAATTCAAATATTGATTTTAAGGAACTCAGTGACATACAAGAAAAACACAAACAATACAAATAAATCAGAACATCAATTAGGGATATGGATGATAAATTTACCAAAGAGATAGATATCATAAAAAAGAACCAAACAGAAATTCGGGAATTGAAGCATTCAATGAATGAAATAAAAAAACACATTTAGAGCTTCAAAAATAGACTGGATCAAGCAGAAGAATGAATTTCAGAATTGAAGACAAGCCTTTTGAAATTACTATGTCAGACAAAAAAGGAAGAAGAATAAAAAAGAATGAAAAAGTCTATGTGACATAGGGACCATGATAAAGTGAAACAATATCTAAATTTTGGGTGTTCCAGAAGATACAGGAGGAGACCAAAGTCATAGAAAACCAATTTAGTGAAATAACAGGTAAAAACTTCTAAAGTCTAGCAAAATATTTAATCATCCAGATGTAGAAACTCAGAGATCCCCAAATAGCTATTACCCAAAAAAGTCTTCTACACAATACATTATAGTCAAACTGTCAACAAAGACAGAATTCCAAAGAATCAGTGAGTGAAAAGCATCTATTCATATTTAAGACCCCTCCATCAGACTAACAACAGAATTATCTAAAGAAACCTTATAGGCAATGAGAGAATGGGAAAATATAATCAATGTTCTGAAAGAATACTATACTCAGCAACGTTATCCTTCATAAATGAAGGAGAAATACAGTTTCTACCACAGAAGCAAAGACTAAGGGAATTCACTACTACTAGACCAACCAGATAATAAATGCTTAAGTCCTACACTTGGAAATAAAAGGACAATATTATTATAAGAATACATGAATGTATAAAATGCACTGCTAGAGCAATCACACAAATGAAGATAAGGAGGGACTCAAATGTTACCGTTACAGAAAATCACCAAACTGCAATGATAAACAATGAGAGAAACAATGACAAAAAACAGTAAAAGAAGTACAAAATAATGAAAAGCAATTAACAAAATAACAGAAATAACTAATTACATATCAGTAATAACTTTAAATGTAAACAGATTAAAATTTCTACTGAAAAATATAGACTGGTTGAATCAATTTTAAAAATGACACAACTATGTCATGCAAACAAGACACTCACTTCACTTGTAAAGACACATATAGACTGAACGTAGAGAAATGGAAAAAGACATTAATTATACACAAATAGAAACCAAGCAAGCCAAAGTGGCTGTACTTGTGATAGCTGTCCATCTGGGGCAGCCACTGTAAAGCTGCCGGCTGAAGTGGGGGAGGCATGGCTGGTGACTGTGCGCTCTATGGATTCAGTGGGGGCTGAGAAAAGGTGGGAGCCCTGCCCACTATAAATTGGCAGAGCAGGGGCCCTGCACTCCCACATGCAGCTGCAGCTGCCCAGCTGTGGCTCCAGACCTGGGCATCCCTGTGCTTTTGGGGCCCAGGAAGCCTCTCCTGCTCCCACAGGCTTGGGAGTACCAGTTCCTGCTCCCTGCTCTCCCCCTGCTCCTGGCACCAGCTACGATTTTGGAGCAATGTTGTGGCTGAACCTGGGCGCTGTTGCGCCCCAGCTGGGTGGTCTGCACGCTTGAGTCAGCACCATGCCTCCTCGGTCCCCCACTCCTGTACTTTGGGCACCGATGAGCATGGGAGGGAGGCCGGGCAGGCTGAAGGTGGCTTGGCACAGGCTTGCAGGCCCACCTCAGCATGGACAGTCACGGCGCCATGGACATGTTGATGGAAGCAGGAAGCAGTTGTGCTCCTGGGTGGGAAGGGGCAGGTCCCCAGTGAAACCCCTCCTGCAAGCCAGGAATTACCTGAAGCCTGGGGCCTGGGCTGCCCATTCCAAGCGGAGTCCACTGTCCAGAGTGAGAACTTACATGCTTTTTCCAGGCCCACCTATGGCCACTCATGGCCCAATCAGCACACGATTCCTCCCTTCTGAGCCCATAAAAGCCCTGGAATCAGTCAGACTCAGACTCCCACAGATGTCGTGGCTCCCTGCTGCATGAAGGAGCTACATACTTTGGGTCTTGCTGACGCTTCGGGATGACCTGCCTGTAGAAAGGCGCTCCCCACCATGGGTCTCCTCTCCACTGACAGCTGGACGCTCACTGAGATGACCTGCCTGAGGAAACGAGCTCCCCACCACAGTTCTCCTCCCCGCTGAGAGCTGGACGCTCACCCAGACGACCTGCCTGCAAAAAGCAGCTATCTACAATGGGTCTCCTCTGCCCCGAGAGCTGGGCGCTCGCTTGGATGACCTGCCTGTGAAAAGGAGCCACCCACCACAGGTCTCCTCTCCGTTGTGGGCTGGATGCTTGCTGGGACAACCCGCCTGTGGAAAGCAGCTACCCACCATGTGTCTCCTCTGCTGGGGGCTGGACCCTCATCAGGACAACCTGACTGCAGAAAGGAGCTGCCTCAGCTCTCCTGAGAGCTTTTCTGTCACTTAAAGAAGCTCCTCTCTGCCTTGCTCACCCTCCACTTGTCCACATACCTCACTCTTTTTGGATGCGGGACAAGAACTCCGGACCCTCAAAATGGCAGGACTGAACGAGCTGTAACACAAACAGGGCTGAAACATTTCTCTCCCGCTCACCACATTGTGGGTGACAAGAAGAAGAGAAGAGCTGTGGTCCTTCTAGGAGCCCAGACTTTGGGGCTCCCTGAGCCAGGGCTCTGACATGCTCTAACACCCTCTTTGGGGCTATGTGGTTCCTGGCATCTCCGAGCTTTCGGGCACCACCATGTTCCTCTTGTCCAGACGCTGGTGCCCGCAGTGGAAGCCACTTGAGGTATGTCTGCTCCAGCCGAAACCTCACACGAAGCTGGTGCTTGTGCTGGTGCCTGGAGCTGCCCAACCTGCTGCAGCTGGTGCACCTGGCTAAGCGCAGGGGCTGCACCCCGTGCTTGCTCCCTCACATACCCCTCACTGCTCTGCGCCTGGCTTGCCCTTGGCAGGCATGAGATCCACACTGGTAGCTCAAGCTGAGTGCAACCTGCCAGGCACAAGAAGCCCAGCAGGCACAAGTAAAATCTAAGCAGAGACACAGCTGGCCACAGAGGTTTCCGGCTGGTGAAGTGACACCCTAAAGATCCCATGACACTTAAATCAGATAAAACAGACTTTAAGTCAAAAACAGTAAAAAGAGACAAAGAAGGTCATTTTAGAATAAAGGAATCAATGCAATGAGAGAACATTACCAATTCCAAATATATATGTACCCACACTGGAGGACTGAGATACATAAAACAAATGTTAGATCTCAAATACAAGAATAAATTTAAGAACCTCAAAAATAGAATAGATTAAGCAGAAGAACGTATTTCAGAACATGAAGACAGATCTTTTCAAATAATTATTTTAGACCAAAAAATATAAGAAAAAGAATAAAAAAGAATGA
>NW_022164307.1:45482-46871 GCF_008728515.1 Papio anubis
GGACTCGGGAAGGGGAACATCATACACTGGGGCCTATCACGGGGAGGCGGGAGGGGGAAGGGATTGCATTGGGAGTTATACCTGATGTAAATGACGAGTTGATGGGTGCTGATGAGTTGATGGGTGCAGCACAGTAACATGGCACAAGTATACATATGTAACAAACCTGCACGTTACGCACATGTACCCTAGAACTTAAAGTATAATAATAATAATAATAAAAAATTGAAATCTTGTCAACTATCTTATCAGACAACAATGAAATAAAACTAGAAATCAATAACAAGAGAAACTTTCAAAATAGTATGAACATATAGAAATTAAACAACACGCTCCCAATTGACCACTGGGTCAATAAAGAAATAAGGAAAGAAATTTTTAAAAAGCATCTCAAAACAAATGAAAGTCAAAACACAATATGCCAGCCAAAGCATGGCTAGGAGGAAAGTTTATAGCAACAAACGCATACATTAAAAGAGTAGAAAGGTTTCAAGTGAACAATCTTAATCGTGAACCTTAGGGAACTGAAAAAGTAAGAATACACTAAACCCTAAATGGCTAGAAGAAAAGCAATAAAGATCAGAGCAGAAATTTAAAAAAAGGGAAACTAAAAACACAATACAAAGGATCAACAAAACAAAAAATTGTTTTTTTTTTTTTTTTACAAAAAGATGAGCAAAATCAATAAATCAACCACTACCTAGACTAAACGAAAAAAGACCCCAAAAAACTAGAATGAGTAGCAAAAAAGGAGGCATTACAACTGATACCTCAGAAATACAAAAGATCAAAGACTATAATAAATAACTATACATGATCAAACCAGAAAACCCAGGAGAAATAGTTAAATTTTTGTTAACACAACCAAGATTGCATTAGAAAGAAATAGAAGACCTAAACAGACCAGTAATGAGCAATAAGATGGAATCAGTTATAAAAAGTCTCCCCACATGGGCTTCAACACCCTACTAACAGAGTTAGATCACCAGCGCAGAACGCTAAGAAGGAAATTCTGGATGCAAATTCAACACTTGTCTAATCAGACCTAATAGACATTTACAGAAAACTCCACCCATCAGTCACAGACTATACATTCTTCTCATTTGCACATGGAACACACTCCAAGATCTACCACATACTTAGACACAAATCAGTGTCAATAACTTCAAAAAAAAAACATTGAAATCTTACCAACCAATTTCTACCAATAAAAATCAATACCAAGTAGATCTCTCAAAACCACCCAATTACATGGAACTTAAACAACTTACTCCAGAATGACTTTCGGGTAAACAACAAAATTAACACAAAATTTAAAAAATTCTTTGAAATAAATGAAAATTGGGACCCATCATACCAAAATCTCTGGAATGCAGCAAAAGCATTGTT
>NW_022164307.1:47772-76851 GCF_008728515.1 Papio anubis
GATCCTAGAAGAAAACCTAGGAAATGCCATTCTGGACATTGGCCTTGGGAAAGAAGTTATGACTAAGACCTCAAAAGCAATTGCAACAAAAACAAAAATTGAATTGTGACCTAATTAAACTAACGAGCTTCTGCACAGCAAAATTAGCTGTCAACAGAGTAAATAGACAACATACAGAATGGGAGAAAATATTTGCAAATTATGTATCTGACAAAAGTCTAATATCCAGAATCTATACGATACTTACACAAACCAACAAGCAAAAACAAACAAACAAACAAAAAAACCCATTAAAAAGTAGGCAAAAGATATGGACAGACACTTCCCAAAAGAAGATGCAACAAGTGGCCCACAAACATACGAAACAATGCTTAACATCACTAATCATCAGAAAAATGCAAATAAAAACCATAGTGAGATACTGTCTCACACCAGTCAGAATGGCCATTATAAAAGAGTCAAGAAACAATAGATGCTGGTGAGGCTGCATAGAAAAGGAAACGCTTATACGCTCTTGGTGGGAATGCAAATTAGTTCAGCCACTGTGGAAAGAAATTTGGAGATTTCTTAAAGAACTCAGAACTACCATCTGACCCAGCAATCTCATTAACCTGTATATATCCTCAAAAAATTCATTCTACTAAAAAGACACATGCACTCACATGTTTATTGCAGCACTATTCACAACAGCAAGATAAGGTATCAAGTTAGGTGCTCATAAACAGTGGACTGGACAAAGAAAAATGTGATATATATGTAATGGAATACTAAGCAGTCATGAAAAAGAGTGACATCATCTCCTTTGCAGCAACATGGATGCAGCCAGAGGCCATTATCCTAAGTGAATTTACACAGGAAAAGAAAACTAAATGGCGCATGTTCTCATTTTTAAGTGGGAGCTAAAAATTGAATACTCACGGACATTAAGATGGCAACAAAAAACATGGGACTACTATAGAGGGTGAGGAAGGAAGGGAATAAGGATTGAAAGACTACCTATTGGGTACTATGCTCACTACCTGGGTGATGGAATCATTCGTACCCCAAACCTCAGGATCACACAACATACCCATGTAAGAAACCTGCACATGTACTCTTGCATTGAAAATTAAACTTATTTTATGTCTCCTAACAGAGAAAATCCCCAGACTGGATGGCTTCACTGCTATATTCGACCATATTTACAAGAATAACAAACACCAATTCTATTCAAAGTATTCCCAAAAATTGCAGAGGAGGGAATTCTTCCTAACTCATTACACTGATACTATTATACTGATGCCAAAATCAGACAATGATGCAACAAAAAATAAAACTACAGACCAATATTCATGATGAATATAGATGCAAAATCCTCAACAAAATATTAACAAACTGAATCCAACAGGCCATCAAAAAGATAATAAAGCATATTTAAGTGGGATTCATCCCAGGGATGCAAGGATGGTTCAACATACACATATTAATAAACATGATACATAACATCAGTAGAATGAAGGACAAATAACATGATCATCACAATAGAGAGAAACAACATCTGACAAAATATCCCTTCATGATAAAAACTCTCAATAAACTTAAAAGAACATGCCTCATAAAGAACGTAATATAATAAAGGATGTAGGCCCAAAGGCTATTATGATGTTAAAGTATGCTCCTTCTTTGCCTAGTTTATTTTATTATTTATTTATTTATTTATTTAGAGATGGAGTCTCGCTCTGTCGCCCAGGCTGGAGTGCAGTGGTGTGATCTCGGCTCACTGCAAGCTCCGCCTCAGAGTTGTTTTTTCTTTTTTTTTTCCTATCATGAAGGGATGTTGTGACAAACCTGCAGCTAACATCAAACTGAACTCGGAGAAGCTGAGCCTTTCCTCTAAGAACTGGAACAAGACAAGGATGCCAAGTCCCAGCCAGAGCAATCAGGCAAGAGAAAAAAAATAAAGTCATCTAAATTGGAAAAAAAGAAGTCAAATGGTCTGTTTGTAGGTGACATAATTTTACATATACAAAGACCTAAACACTCCACCAAAAGACTCTTAGACCTGATAAATAAATTCAGTAAAGTTGCAGGACATAAAATCAACATACAAAAATCAGTAGCATATCTGTTCACCAATAATGAACTAGCAGAAAAGGAAATGAAGAAGGCAATCCTTTTTTTTTTTTTTTTTTTTTTAACAGCTGCGTAAAAACAAAAACCTAGGAATACATTTAATCAAGACTGTGAAAGACCTCTACAAGGAAAACTACAAAACACTGATGAAAGTGATTGAAAAAGATACAAACAAATGGAAAGACAACCCATGGCCATGGACTGGAAGAATTAATTTTGCTAAAATTACCATACTACCCAGAGCAATCTATAATTCAATTCAACTGCTATAAAACACCAATGCGATTTTTTCACAGAAATAGAAAAAAAAAATCTAAAGTTTGTTTGGAATTTTAAAAGAGCTCAAGTTACCAAATTAAACCTGAGCAAAAGAACAAAAGCTTGAGGCTTCACGCGACTTCAAAATGTAGTGTATAGCTTTGGTAACCACCAAAACACTGTGGAATTGGCATAAAGACAAACACATAGACCAAAGGAATGGAATAAACAACCCAGAAATAAGTTCACATATTTGCAACCACCTGATTTTCAACAAAGATGCCGGGGACATATATTGGGGAAAAGACAGCTTCTTCAATAAATGGTACTGGGAAAATTGGATATCCTTATGCAGAATGAAACTAAATCCCTATCTCTCACCATATACAAAAATCAACTCAAAATGAATCAAAGACTTAAATGTAACACTTGAAAATATTCAGATATGAGGAGAAAACTAAAGAACAAATTTCATTGCATTGGTCTAGCCAAAGATATTATGGTTAAGACTTTAAAACCACAGCAGCAAAAGAAAAAAAATGGAATAATAGAGTATATTAAACTAAAAACCTTCTGCACAGCAAACGAAATAATCAATAAAGAGACAAACTGTTTAATGGGGGAAAACATTTTTAAACTAATCACCTGACTAGAAACTAATGAGCAGAAAGAACAAAGAATATACAGATAACTGAAATAACTCAGTGGTAAGAAACCAAATTATCCCATTCAAAAGGGAGCAAAGCGATAAACAGACATTTCTCAAATCAGGACATACAAATGGCTAACAGGTGTATGAAAGAATGTTCAACATCGCCTATCATTGAAAAAATGCAAATCAAAACCACAGTGAGATATCATCTTACCCCAGAATTACTATTTATGAAATGACAAAAAATAGAAGATGCTGACGAGGATGTGGAGAAAAGGAAACTGTCATACACTGTTGGTGGGAATGCAAATTAATGCAGCCATTATGGAAAACAGTGTAAAGATTTCTCAAAATAAAACCAAAAAACTAAAACTAAGAATAGAACTACCATAGGATGCAGCAATCCCACTACTGGGTATTTATCAAAAGGAAAGGAGATCAGTATATCAAAAGGATATTTGCACCCCATGTATATTGCAGCACTATTTGCAATAGCAAATATATGGAATCAATGTTAGGGTCTATCTATAGATGGATAGAGGAAATATGATATATACACAATGGAATACTATCTGACCATAAAAAATAAAATTATGTGCAGCAATTATGCAGCAATATCAATAGAAATGATGGTCTTTATGTTAAATAAAATAAACCCAGAACAGAAAGACTAGTATTGCATGTTCTCACTCACATGTGGGAGTTAAAAACATTGATCTCATGGAAGTAGAGAGTAGAATGATAGTGACCAAAGGATAGGAAGAGTGGGAGAGAGGAATGATGGGAGGCTGGTTAATAGGTACAAACATACAAATAGAATGATTAAGTTCTAATGTTTGATAGTTACATTTATCATATTGCAACTATGAATCATGACCAAAAACCATAAATATGTCAAACAAAATATCTTACAAATCCAATGTCTTCCACTTAATTATATTCATCATTTTTCTAATTATATACTATTTAATAAAAATATTTAATCATCATCAATGGCTCTCAAATTTATCTCTAAAAGATGAAGCGTTGTGGTATTTGAAATTTCACTGTGTGTCTGGATCAATGCCTATCAGCAGTGGTTTACCAGATGGCAGTATCCCATAGGCTGGACAAGTTTTTGACAAATATATAGTCAAAATTCCCCAAAAGTACTAGTTCCAATACCATTTAAATGCTAAACACATAAACCAGAAAAATGTTAAAATACAAGATGTCAGTTATATAGTTAATGTATATACCTATCCCTCTAGAACTAAATAATTCAATTTTTAATAATTTACTATTCCGATAGATACATGTAAATATTTTAATTATTGCGCTGGTGTACAAATTAAAGATTTAATATATTTGTATTAATTGGGAGGAGAATCAAATGGCCTTGGGGATTTTTTTTTTGTCTCCCACCTTAATAGCAACTGTCATGAATCATTATTATAACAACAGTATGAAATCTACGATAGTTCACTATTTTTCATGTCATGTTATTCAGTACTTCTACTCCATAGTGCTGAACTGGCACTTTAGAAATGAGTGTACTCTTAGTGTATGAAATCAGCAGTCACATATTTGGAGATGATGTTTTTAGAAAAGCCAGTTCAGCAGAGGCGTAGAGGTAGTAACAAGCATATAGCTAAAAATTATAAACAAAAGAAATGGGAATGGAGAGACAAACTCGGACTCACAGGTAAATGAAACAAAAGTAAGCGTGAAGCTTTAAAGGAAGATGTTCTCAAAATAAAATCAAAAATTGGAAGAGAAATGAGTGATTACTGTTCTTTAACAAGCCTTTCTCTTTTTGCATAAAAAAGAAAAAAAGGATAATTTTAAAATGAAACTTCCAGCAATTTTTAATTCAAAAGTAACAAAAGGGCACAGATTTAAAAGCTAGTAAACCAGTAAGAATCAAATATATAGTTTAGAAAGAAGTATTGACTATACTTTTGTGCAAAATAGGTTTATGATGTCACAGATGGGAAACTTTAAATATATTTCTTTAAAAATTATAGAAAAATACATTTTTGATATAGGAATTTATTTATTTAAACATGTATTATCTATTAATTGCTATGCATTGAGTTAAGCAAAAGGTAACAGAAATGTGTACAGCAGATTTTGTGAAAAAACTTTAAGCACTAGAAAATAGAATTATGAGATAATGGAATTTATTATATTTCTAGGTAAAGATAAAGTTGGGATTATAAACTTTAGAGATAAATAAAATTGCTTTATTGTGTGTCCCTTGTTGACTGAATTGAGGCCTAGTATTTTGCCATTCTTAACTTAGTCTCTGTAACATATTTTAATTACCACAAGTAATGCACTTAAATGTCATTGCTTGATGATAATTTTCATTATTATTATTTATTTTACTTTAAGTTATGAGATACATGTGCAGAATGTGCAGGTTTGTTACATAGGTATACATGTGCCATGGTGGTTTGCTGCACCTATCAACCCATCATCTAGGTTTTAAGTCCCTAATGCATTACATATTTGTTCCAATGCTCTCCCTCCCCTTGCCCCTCACCCCCCGAAAGGCTCCAGTGTGTGGTGTGTAGATCGCTTAACACCACTTAACGTTATAATCACCATTTCTATAGGCTAGTTTAGAAAACTGTATCCCATCATTTTCCTTGTCAATGCAATTACAAAACAAAGTTCGAAAAAATATATAACTTTTTATGACAAAAATTGGCATAGTTACATGATTCAATGAATATTTATAATTTTTGAGATATTTATTCCCATTTATCTTGCTGCATGCAAGATAATTTATATTTCAAATATTAAATTATAAAATGGAACTAAACAATTTCAAAATTCATTTTAATTTGTCCCTTTACATAATGTAGTATCACCTACCTTTACGCTTTCTTTTAAAAAAAAGTCGTTGACAGTCTGAAAATTCACATACTAAGTCAATAAGAGAGAATAATGCAAAAAAAAATCTAACAAAGCATTTTGATTTTGGTGGTATATCTTGGTTTATGTTATTAAAATATTAATTTCCCAGTACTATTCTTTGTTTGTATAATTACTGACCTGTAGAGTATTTGCTGACATTGTCAGTCTTTCTTTTTTAAATTTAATTTTATTTTAAGTTCTGGGATACATGTGCAGGACATGCAGGTTTGTTACATAGGTAAACGTGTGTCATGGTGGTTTGCTGCCATCTATCAACCCATCATCTAGGTATTAAGCCCTGCATGCATTAGCTATTTATCCTAATGCTCTCCCTTCCCCTGCCCCGCTGATAGGCCCCAGTGTGTGTTGTTATCTTCCCTGTGTCCATGTGATCTCATTGTTCAGCTCCCACTTATGAGTGAGAACATGTGGTGTTTGGTTTTCTGTTACTGTGTTAGTTTGGTGAAGATAATGTCTTCCAGCTTCATCCATGTGCCTGCAAAAGACATAATCTTGTTCCTTTTTATGGTGACATAGTATTCCATAGTGTATATGCACCACATTTTTAAAATCCAGTTTATCACTGATGGGTGTTTGGGTTGATTCTATGTCTTTGCTATTGCGAATGGTACTGCGATAAACATACACATGCATGTATCTTTATAAAAGAATGATTTATATTTCTTTGGGTATGTACCCAGTAATGGAACTGCTGGGTCAAATGGTATCTCTAGTTCTAGATCCTTGAGGAATCTGCCACATTGTCTTCTACAATTATTAAACTAATTTACATTCCCACCAACAGCGTAAAAGAATTCCCATTTCTCCACAGCCTCGCCAGCATCTGTTGTTTTGACTTTTAATAATTGCCACTCTAAGTGGCACGAGATGGTATCTCATTGTGGTTTTGATTTACACTTCTCTGACATTGTCAGTTTTTCAATGTAAAAACATTTACATTTCTCTGTACATATTGAACATACTTACATTTATCTGACATCATCAGTCTTTCCTATTATAAAAATCTTGATTTAAAAAACTGGGCTCTATGGATACTGTAAATATTATAAGGAATGTAATTTTAAAGGGCAACATGTTTAATTATTGAACTGCTATGTGTATAAACATTCCTTGACTGTCACAGTGTATGGGAAGGAATTATAGAATCATATACTGCCTTGAAAATCTTAATCAACCACATACTGAACACTTATTATGTGTGCCACATTATTAAAAATTTGGTGATATTTTCTAACATTTTCTGATTTATTTGTAAAAACTTTTAAATTATTGAAAAGGATTAAACTACAAACAATGGAAAAAAATGCTACCAAATTTAAAGCTATAGACCCTGACGTATTAAAAACTCCCTTGTGTCTCAACTCATTCACCTGTGAAATGAGGATAACAACTGTTACTGTACCTAGGCATGTTGTGAGAATTACATATATTAATACATGTAAAGCCCTTAGAATAGTACTTTGTCCGTAGAAAGCACCGAATAAATGTAACATATAGTAATGATGATGTTGAAAATATCATTATTATTACAACCTCAGTTGATTTCATTTGTGTTGTAATTTTAATCCCTTCAGGCTTGTTTTTGAGTATTCTATGCAATTTTCTGTGGTTTGGTGTAAAAATGATTGGAATCACAGCGAGAGACTCTTTAGCGTAATAGGCACACTTGATTAGGAGATTGAGGGTTTACGCTCCCTTAGCAGTAGGAAAAATATCTGAATTTACTCATATAAGGAGAAATGCAAATTAAAATAAAAATAAAATGAATGCAAATTAAAATACAAATTAAATTGGGATCCATCTTTCTCTTTGCCATATGTGCTTCCTTTTCCCCCAGAGAAGTTATAAATTAATTGTATTTAAATGAGTTGATTCTAATAAAGCAGTGACCTTAAACCACCACACACACGCACATGCACACGCATGTGCACACACACGCACGCACACATGCACATACGCGCGCGCACACACACAATTTGAATGATTCCAATTCTGGTCATAGCTTTACAAAGTGTGAATCAAACTCTTCTCCTTTTCCTTTTTTATGACACCTCTCTAGTGTCATCTGATAATAACTTCTCTCCCTCATAAACAATTGTAACAAAGAAGCTTACTTAATTTAAAAGTAGTACAGAAATTGCCAAGTGACTGAACTATGTAGATAAAAATGTATTTATGAAAGAGAAAACTTCACTATTATTCAGACGGAGTAATTGCCAAATATAGACCACATCACCTGCTAGGTTTACTGTTTGAGATGGGGATACGGAGTCAAATTGTTTATCTTGTGGGACATGTTTAATATGCTCATGGTTATATATTAAAGAGTAATAGATATTTGACTCCATACTCTGCCTTTAAGAGTTAATTCCAGAAGATTTTTGGTTTTGGAAGTTGCCCTCATGTTTGCACAATATATGAAATTCAGAACCTTATAAAGAGACATATAAGGAAACTATAAATATGAAAAATAGTTTAAGGAAATGTATATATGCTAGACAGTGATCCTATAAAAATGTTCAAATTATTGACACACCAGGTTCTAAAAATTATAGATGTGCTAGAAGAGACCATAGAGGTAATCCAGTTCAACGTCAGTTTTATAAATGCAGAGTAAAAAAAAAAAAAAAAAAGGCTCAGAAAAATGAAGTACATTGAGAAAGATGAAAGATGGCAGAGTAAAGGCTGAGACACAATTATTAGTGAGTCTTATGTTTCAACCTTTGTTTGCTTGCTGATCCTATATATGTCTTTAAAATTTTCTTGGTTTTCTAAATACCAACAATAATGTTATTTGAGCACTTACCACATGCCAGGAACTGTTGTATAAAATTAATTTATATAATTGCATTTAGTCTTTACAACAATCATTTAAGGGGAACACTATTGTCAATCCTTACTTTACAGAGAGAGAAGGAAATCTACCAGTTAAGCTACATTTTTACAATTTCATCTGTCAGTTATTTAAAAAAGCTAGGGAGGTCAGGTGCAGTGGCTCACTCCTGTAATTCCCAGCACTTTGGGAGGCCGAGGTGGGTGGATCACTTTAGGTCGGGAGTTTGAGACCAGTATGCCACACGGCACAACTCTGTCTCTACTAAAAATACAGAAATTCGATGAGACTGGTGGCAGGTGCCTGTAATCTCAGCTACTCGGGACGCTGGGGCAGGACTATCGTTTGAACCTGGGAGGCAGAGATTGCAGTGAGCCAAGATCTCATCACTGTACTCCAGCCTGGGCAACAAGAGCAAGACTCTGTCTCAAAACAACAAAAATAAACGAACAAGAAAAAAGAAATGCTGGGGAGCATATAATTATCGGTAGTTATTTCTACTCCTTAATAAAATTAGCAGTATCTATGAATTGTATAGTGTTTGATCTAATATCTCTGACCTTTTTCCTAAAGAAAATTTGGAAGTGAAAATGTCATTCATGTCTTCAGTAAAAAGCAAGATTAAACATATAATCTTTTCTATATTCTTCCATCCTTGAATCCACCTTGATCATAACCAGTTTTGATTGATTCTCTGCTTGGCTTCCTGCCTATGATGTATTGTGTAACTAGATTTGGACTTTCTTATAAAATGCTCTTTCACATTGCTTAAGCCTTACCTGATTTTAATTTGCACTTCCCTTGCTCTGACCTGCTTTTTTTTTTTTTTTTAATAGATTTCCTATTCTCTTCACTAAAGCAGTCTGACAGCCCTCAAAAGATGCTTATGATGGCTCATTTTAAAATTTTCATGTAGTCACAAGTTAGTCACCCTTGTTAGAGATATTTCCTTCTTATAAAACAGCACACTTTTCATAGAGGGGGTTGTAATAAAGTATGTGATGGGTGGATTGTAATTTATTTATTCCTCTAATAGTCGCAGTAAGAACACTATTAATAAATCTATTGATTTTTTAATATCAATAGATTAAAAATTACCATATTTCTGTTGCCAAACAAATATCTCTGGAATATATTTGAGGTAACAGCAAAACCAGGAATGGATGTTCTGGCCCTTTTCATACTTAGTGATTTGTATGTTCCCATTTTGTGACTTGACTATTTAAGAAACATCCTAAATTGCCTGTAAAGAATACAATGGTAAATTATGTCAGTGTAATACAGATTATGACTGTTGTGAAAAGCTGTCTCACGTGCACAGTCTTTCACCCCTTTTACCACGAGATAAAGAGCCCACACAGTCTCTCCTGGGCTTACTACCTTGTGTGGGAATATCTTGCCCTGTTTCAATCATACGTGTTGTCCTGCTTAAGCGTGTGTGTCAGTGGCCCTCAGACACACTCTCAGCTCCCATGGAGGAGGAGTCTGCGTCAAAGCCCTTCTGCTGCTGCCCATGAGGGGTGTGTGCAGGCCAATACCCCTAAATCAGGTGCCTAGAGAAACCTGCTGGCCATGCGGGACCTACACCCACCACAGGAGCTGATCTTACTCTGTCATTCCTGTATTTGAGTAACGCACTGCACCATCTAGGGCTTAACTGTGTTGTGTTTTTCTTGATTCTGGTATGCAGTGGACAGAGTGTATAGACTTCTATACTGAGTGGTTGAAACAGTGATGATCTTTGCTATCCTCCATGTTCAAATTCTCTCCTGGAATCGACAACCTGTGCAGAGTTTTTTGCTTGACAGTTTGGCGTAGTGAGCAGGGTCACCAAAGGACACATTATGGCTAGATGAAAACGCAAAGACTTATAACATAAAAGCCTGTTGTTCAATTTATAAACCTTAAAACACATTTTTAAAGAAACCTTTATGCAAAAATGAAAGAACTGCCTGTATACAATTAGTTATCAATTAAAAGATAAGTGTTTGGGAAACAACTTTAAATATCAGCATAAAATGACTAGTCCTAACTTCAAAGCAGTGTTATTTTTTTCATACAAATAGACTTACAACATTTACTAGAATAAAGGAAACTAGCAGTCATTCAGTCTAAACTCTGATTTTAATTTTCACATTTGCTTTAAAGAAATGTATGAGAAATCAAAATCAGAGAGGAAATGAAAAACATGCTTAGTGAACATCCTTTAAGAAGTGGCCATTAGTAGCCAAGAGTTAGAAACAACTTAAGTATCTATCAACAGATAAACGGAAACTATAGTACCGTCATGTGCTACATAATGACGTTTGGTCAACAATAGACAGCATATACGACAGTGGTCCTAGAAGATTATAATGGAGCTCAGATATTGCTGTCATCTGGTGACATCATAGCTGTTGTACCATAATTACTTTACTTCTTTTTATAAATTTAGGGTAGCCTAAGTGTAGAGTGTTTATAAAGTCATCAGTAGCATGCAGTCACGTCCTAGGGCTTCACATTCACTCACCACTCACTCACCACTCACTTGGAGCAATTTCCAGTCCAAGCAACTTCCAGTAATTGCCCTATATTGGTGTATCATGTTTTATCCTTTATACTGTATTTTTATTGTATCTTTTCTATGTTTAGATATACAAGTATTTACCATTGTGTTACAGTTGCCTAAAGTATTAAGTATAGTAACAAGCCATACAGGTTTGTAGCCTAGGAGCAATAGGCTATACCATATAACCTATACAGAGTAGGCTCTATCATCTACGTTTGTGGAAGTACACTAGATGATGATGTTCACACAATGATGAGATCGCCTTATGTTGCATTTCTTAGAGTGTATCCCTGTCGTTCAGCAAAGCATGACTGTGTGCATATGTACACACACACACACACTCACACACACATGAAATGGAATATTACTCAGCCTTTGAAAAGAAAGAGATGTTGCCATTTGTAACAACGTGGCTGAACCTGGAGGACATTATGCTAAATGAAATAAGGTAGACTCCTAAAGGAAAATGTTGTATGATCTCATTTATACGTGGAATCTTTTGAAAAAAAATGCAAATAGAAACAGAGAATGGAACAGGGATTACCAGGAGTGGAGAGACAGAGGAAAAAGAGAGAAGTAGGTAAAGGGGTACAATTTGTAGTTATGTAGGATAAATAAATCATTAGAATATTTAATACATAGCCT
Organism: Papio anubis; assembly: GCF_008728515.1. Lineage (NCBI taxonomy): Eukaryota > Metazoa > Chordata > Mammalia > Primates > Cercopithecidae > Papio > Papio anubis. The sequence goes on from NW_022164307.1 coordinate 59,746, forward strand.
GTGGACTGTAGTTAACAATACTCTATACTGAAAATTTGCTAAGAATAGATTAAAGATGTTCTTAACCTTTCCCCCATCTACACATAAACAGTAACCATGGAAGGGGATAGAGGTAAATTTGTTTAAACTGTAGTAATCATTTCATATGCATATGTATATCAAAAATCATATTGTATACTTTACATACAATAAAAAATAAAAAGGAAGTGGCCATTAATTTTTGGCTACCCATGAAAAGCTGAAATGACTTATGACAATAATTGCTATAATTTAAATTGTATAAAAACATAAAAATTGCATAAAGCATAAGACAAACTCCAATGTATTTTTTATCTTTAAATATTTTTAAGGCTGGGTGCAGTAGCTCACGCCTGTAATCCCAGCACTCTGGTAGGCCAAGGCGGGCAGATCACCTGAGGTCAGGAGTTCAAGACCAGCCTGATTGACACGGTGAAACTCTGTCTCTACTAAAAATACAAAAATTAGCTGGGTATGGTGGTGCACACCTGTAATCCCAACTACTCAGGAGGCTGAGGCAGGAGAATCACTTGAACTCAGGAGGCGGAGGTTGCAGTGAGCCAAGATCATGCCACTGCACTGCAGCCCGGGTGACAGGAGACTCTGTCTCAAAAAAAATAAAGGAATTTGAAGACAGAAGGCACACAAAAGGACAGTAGAATACCGTTTAATAACAATTATTTATTTCAGTAAAGAGAGAACTCATAGACTTAGTGAGTATGGGTGCATATTCAGAAATGTATGAATTCAGAAGCTCATTCATTTCACCTGTGTATCAGGCTAATTATAAGTAAGTTTGCATAGGACAATCCAGGTTAACACCTGGTGTACTGGTATAATTACAGCATCCCCTCTTATTTCAGAAATGTCTGTTTGGATATAAATTATATTGGTCAGTTTAGTCCTTGATCACTCATTACCCTCTAATTGTCATAGGTGAAGGGGTTAATGAGTGCCTGGATTCCCAAATACGAGATATACTCTGGAAGGGCTATATACTTCTTTTCCTCCAGGGCTCCTATCGTTAGGCAACAGTAGGGTTTGGGCAACTGAAACCATAAGCCATAGACTACTTTGTGACTCTGGGAATTCAGGGAAATTACTTCTAGGCTCTCTGTTGTACGACGACATCTATTGTTCATAATATTGTGCTTCTTGTCTATGAGTGAAGCTTAAAAAAGGAAAAATTATTCTGAGTTTGCACTGGAGACATCTTTTGTAGTTACTGTTCTGGAGGATATCATGAAGATCCTCTAAACTGGGCAGCAACCTTGCTACTGGGCATAAACAGTTAAGAAATTGAATAAAAGCAGTCAGTCTTGATGCACTTCTGACTGGTTATGACTGGTAAGATGGCCTAATTCAGTTATGCTATGAAGCTTTGAACCTTATCTGTCAAAAAGGCAGAATGGAGTTGCTCAGAAAATTGTATTGTTTTAGGCAAATCCGACTTGCTTAATAAGAGGAAGCATATTATCTTCCAGCATAAAAAAATCACAAATGCAATAACATACCCTATAGCAAGCTAAGATTACATGTATCATTAATTTTTGGCAAGGCTGCTAACATGCTTTAAGCACAGAGAGAGGTCTTTGGAGGATAAAAAGTTTTCTTAACCTACAGGGGAAAAAATGATGAAAGCAATACCCTGAAGGAGATTCTTTACCAACATATTATTGGACCCCTCTTTTATATTCTAGAACTTGAAAAGTAGAAAGTGTGTTAGGGTTTGTAGCAGAGTCAGTAAGGGTAAAGATTTTTGCAAAATATTTGCATTATTTAAAAAATTATTTTTGACAGTAATTTTGCTTTCTCTAATTGTGAAGTCAATCTAAATACTGACATTTTAAAATCTGATCAGTATTTTTAGCTTTTTCTTAAAATTATACTCCTATTGACTACACCTAGGCAACAAAAACTCAAGATATGAAAGATATACTGTATTGTGAAATTAGTAGTGATTTTAAAGATCTACAAACTTTAATAGCTGAGCATTTTTATAAAATTACAAAAATAATTCAAAATTCAAAATCATATCATAAAAACAAATTGTTGGCTAAATTTATGAATTAACATGCCTAGTTTAGTTTCTTCTATTACTTCGACTACATGAATAATTATTTGCCATTTTTTTCTTGTATACTTTGTTTCCCTCATCCAGCAGGATATGAAGAATACAATGATACAAAATATACTGTTTCCCTCCTTAATAAACTGGGACTTTGTTGGAACAGAATGATGGATATGCAAGTAAGTGTAGGTCATGTGTAAGGTTATATGATGTTTTCATCTGGGAAACAAAAAAATTCTGATGTTCAGGACATACTCCCGTTGTGTTACATCAGAATATCTGGGGTAGGACCCAGGCATCGGTGCTAGTTCTTAAAGCTACTCAAGTGGTTCTCGTGTGTAGTCAAGGTTAAACATTGCAGTAGAACTTTGCTACTCAAAGGGTAGCAGCAGCAGAAACACTTGGGATTTTGGTTAGAAATGAATATGCTCAGGCTCCACCCCAGGTGTAAGAAATCAGAACGTGCATTTTAATGAGGTGTTCCAGGTGATTTATATGCATGTTAAAGGTTGAGAAACAGCCCACAGAAATTGTGAGAGAAGGGGAGAGATATTTTAATCTAGGGAAGCCATCAAGAAATGGACACCTGGAGTAATTGACAAATGGAATAATGGGGAAGAGGAAAGTAAACAAGATAAAGAGCAAGGGGAACAATGAAGACGAAAGTGAAAGAACCGAGGAGGAAACAGGGAAAAACAATTGAAATGATCAACAGTCCCCTGCAATACTTAGCTTGTGAATATCTTCTGACAATTGGCTTATGTGTAGTTAAAATCTGGGAACAAGGGATGGAAACAGGGAGTGGTGGCTCCCTGGGGTCACTAGGTGTCTCAGGGAATGCTGCTGAGTTTTGATTTTCTTACAAAACCGTTTATTTAAAGTGAACTAGCCATGGCTGCTTCAAGAATATCCTAAAGGGAATGTTCTCCCACACCATAAGTAACATGTGGTTAGAAACTCAAGAGTTCAATTTTATTTTCCTAATTATAATAGTTATAACTGCTAATTTTTAGAAAAATACAGAGAAAATTTAAAGTAAACAAGAATCACTCATAATAGCATAAACTAAGAGAAACTATCAGTAATATTATGATTAGTATCCTTACATTAATAATTCTATGAATATATTAAATTTCTCCTCTAAAGACAGAGCCCTGCTTATGCAGATTTGTGTACTTTTTAAATTCATCATTGTATTAAACATTAAAGTATAAGTAAATAATATCACCAACATCATTTTTCTAGAAAATATATTCTTTGTTCTTTTAATAAAATATAGCATCTTATGGTAAAATATTTTAAAATACAAATAATACTTCTAAAAATCTATCATTCCACATCCCCAAAATAGCCATTCCTAAACTTTTGGTATTTAGGCTCCCATCTGCTTTCTCCAAACTTAGAATTATGTTCTAAACATTGTTTTACAACTCATTTAAATATTCATATTGATAAATTTTCTCAGAATCTCTTTTTTAAATAGTTAAATTAACAAATTTGCTAAAGATTATTGTGACAGGCACTATAGGTCAGCTTATTCAACACCCATTGTTGTTTTCTGTTGACCTTTTATGCTATAGTGATTGAAATGCACCAAACTTGATTTTCTAGCCTGCCTTGCAGTTAGAGATAACTATGGGGCCAAATTCTAACAAATAGAATCTAAGCAGAAGTTTGCTGGTTATAGTTTGATAAAAGTTTTTTCTTTCCTAATGAAAGGAGACAGAAGAACTGGTATTGCAGTTTAACTATGCATCCTTTTCTCTGTCTTGCAAACAGATATGCTGCCTGCAGGTGTAGCTGGCATCTTTGCAATCAGGAAAAAACGAAGCCAACACTGTTTGTATGATGAATCAGATATACAGAAGGATCCCAGATCCCTAAATTATCACTGAATAGTTCAACCATCTCCAGCAAGACCCTACCTTTGTTCTTGTTTTAAGAGAAAAATAAACTCTTCTATATTCAAGGAAGCCTTAATCAGGTTTATTGTTACTTTTAGCCAATTGCATTGCTAACTGGTAGAAAGTTACTCATCTTTATCTCGTCATGCATTTTCAGACATAATTCTGTGGAAATGTCTCTATTGCTCAGAAAACAAAGATAAGGATAGGATATTTGTTCTAGTTAAAAGAGTAAAGAGGAAATCTAGCCCCAACTCCTTCTTGGGGCTAGAATTCCCCCAATTGAACCCTATCCCACTGTGCTTTTATGTTCGGTCATTTTTTACACTTAAGTAACTTTATCTTCCATTTGTGTCAGAAGAGGAAAATCAAAACAAAACTTCCCAGGCTAAAGTAAGTGAACTTCAAATTTAAAATATAAAATGGAAAGAGATAGTAAATATAAACACAAGATTTTTTTCATTTATGCATTCATTCCTTTAGTCAGTCAACCAGTATTTATTTGAAGGACTTTTACATGACACATACTGCACCCTCAGGAAAGATGTGGTGAATAATATTTTTGTTTTATTTCCTTCCTTCCTTTCTATTGATCTTAAACTATTATTCTAATAGGGGTGGACTCTGACAAGTATTATGAAAGCAGATATTAAATTGGATTATAGTTTTCTATTTTAGTGGGTGCAAGAATGTATCTCAGACCACAAAGCATCGATGCATCTGTGTTCAGAAAAAGCATTAAGAGATTTCCCACCAAGATAAGACCCATTGAAAAAAAATAATAAGATAAATAAGAGAGAAAACATACTAGGTTTAAGTGGCTTTTGAAACAGTTCGTTAATTTTTCAACTCAGCAGAATGTTCACAGGTATAGAAACCCATATTCACAAGTTGAATAAGCAAGCCAATAAAAAGTGTAGGCAACTAATTTTCACTTAAAAAGCAGATTAAACTCACATTTCAACATTAAAATAACAAACTGGTGTGGTTATAAAACATTGGCTACAGATCTCAATAGTTCCATCTCTGATTCTATTTGGTGACTCTGCCCCTTTAGTCCTATTTATTTCTAATGGACAGTAGAGCATAAACAGACCTTATACATAAATTAGCTTATCTAAATGCAAATCATCTCATGGAAACTTCTGGTAAAATGCTTATTTACAGGCCCACCTTTGAAAAAAAAGCAAAATATCAAATTCCTAATTCTCACTTTTCTTTGTATTATATTTACAAAGAATATTTTTAGCTCATCCTTTACTAGCTTTCCAGGGGTTTATGCAGTTCATCAAGACAAGGTAACAAAAAATGACATATGGATAAGGTTCCATCTTGTTTATCTTGATGGCTCAAATCATTGTAATATTACTATTCTGTAGTATTTTACCAATCTACCCGGCCTTTTGCCAAGACAATACTTTTATATTGGATTTACGAAGTTTTCAAGCAAAAATCAAATGAAGTGAAAGCTACAATACTGGGACCAGTCGTCTGGGCTAGTGGTAGTAATTTTTTAATCCCGAATTTATTTTCTTTTTTTTAAACATGAGACCCTCTTTAAATCATGCTCATGTGAAAATAACTTAATTAGAAACATTAGAATTTTACTTGTCACCATTACATTCAATTCAGTTTTGTATTGCTCGTCCTAAAATGGAGATTAGAATACGGTGAACTGGAAAAATGTAATAAATCCTGACCTTTCCCCTGCTAGTTGAGAGAATTTTGTTTAGGTTATATTAAAATTTAATTAAATCACGTTATTTTATGTATGCATGTACCTAAAAATGGACCATACTTCCATTTTCACATTAGTTAAGATTCACAATGCCTCACATTATTTTATGAAGTCTAAAAGCCTTAAATGCTCAGGTCTCTCTAAGATGGTTTAAAAATTACCAGCTACCCATTTCAAAATGTTTATTTCTAAATGAAGAAAACATGTAGGTCTTTGGAGAATATTTCCTTTTCTTTAGTTTTTAAGTTATGGGCATATTAACCAAAAGCATCCAATTACTTAAGAACATAAGGTGTCATTATCTTGGTCAGGGGGTGGTAAACTTCAGCCCATGGGCCAAATCCAGCCCACTGCCTGCTTTTGTAAATAAAGTTTTATTGGAACACAGGCATGCTCACTCATTTATGTATTGTCTAGGGCTACCTTTGATGGCAGCAGTGGGCCATCCAGAGCAGCTGCTGCCATCGCGCCGGCTGCAACAGGAGGGCACTAGCGGTGGTGGCAGGAGCGGCTGCAGGAGCAGCAGTGGCAGCGGTGGGAACCCCATCACAGGCTGCGGGGAACGGCGGCTGGGGCTGCCTGCACACTTCACAAAGTGGATGATAGCACCACCCTCCCAGGCGGAGGACCCAGGCATCTCTGTGTTCTGCACCCTCGGGGTCCTGGGAAGGACCCCCCTGCCCCTGCAGGCTCGGGAGTGTCTGCTCCTGCTGCCTGGCATCTCCTTACTCCTGGTCCCCGCTCCAATCTAAGAGCAGGAGGGCTGGGGCTGAGCCCAGGCGCTGTCACAGCCCTGCCGGATATGTGCCTGCTTGGGGCAGTGCTGACACACCAGCCCCTCGCCACCTCGGACCCCTCTGGATTTGGGGCACCGACGAGTGCTGAGGGAGAAGCCGATGGTGGGGCAGTGACAGCGGCTCCATGCTGGCCTGTAGGTTCCCCTTGGCGCTAGCAGCCTGGGAGCCATGGAGGACGGCAGGAGGCAGACAAGCTCCTGGGCAAAGGTTGAGGGTCCCCAGTGAGGCTCCACCTTCAAGCCAGGGCACACTGCCAGTCCCGTGGACCAGAGTGGGAACTTGTGGTACTTTTTCTGGGCCCACTCATGGCTGCCCGTGGATGAATTGGTGCCCACTTCCTTCCCTCTGAGGCCCATAAAAGCCCCAGGCTTAGCCAGAGCAGAGCAGACGACAGGGTGACCAGCTTCAGAGAGGAACTAACCTCTCTGCTGTATAGCTTAACAATTGTCAGGATGACCAGCTGGAGAGAGGAGCTACCCTCTGATGAGAACTGAACACTCGTTGGGACAACATGCCTAGCAGAGAGGAGCTAGGCTCTCTGCTGAGACCTGAACACTCTTCGCGGGATGACCTGCCGGGCAGAGAGGAACAACCCTCCTCTCCATAGCCAGGGTGTCTCGATGAATGTTCAGCTCCTAGCCCTGCTAGGACAGGGACACCAGGCTACGGGGACACCCTGGCTATGGAGAGGAGCTTCCCACTGTGGGTCTCCTCAGAGCTGTTCTAATGCTCAATAAAGCTACTCGTTGCCTTGCTCATCCTCCATTTTTTTGTGTATCTCATTCTTCCTAGTTACAGGACAATAACTTGGGGCCCACCAAATGGCGAGGCTAAAAGAGCTGTATCACAAACAGGACTGAAACAAGCCCCTTGCTCACCATATTGTGGACGAAGAGGAGGAGAGAAGAGCTGTGGACCTTCGAGGAGTCTAGACCTGGGAGCTTCCCAATCCAGGGCTGTGACTCCCTCTTTGGGTTCCTGCAGTTTCTGATGTCTCCAAGTTTCCATGCACCACCACATTCCTTGCCGCCAGGTGGAGGAGCTACATGCAGTGCACCTGGTACAGTGTCAGCTTTGCAGAGAACTAGTGCCCGTGCCGGCAACCTGGCGCCGCCCGTGCCGGCAACCTGGCGCCGCCCGCCCCCTGGAAGCAGCCAGCATGTCTGGCTGTGCGCAATGGCCGGACCCCACGCTCACACACACACACTTCTTCCCACTGCACGCCTGACTTGCATTCTCCCTTGGAGGCATGGGATCCATGCTGGTAGCATGAGCCAAGGGAAGCCAGCCAGGCTGAGCGGACGGAATGAGCCTAGCGGCCCGAGCAAAACTTGGGCAAAGGCACCACAGGCCACAGAGGTTTCCGGCCAGGAAAGCGACACCCCAAAGATCCTGTAACACTTTCATAGTACAAGGAAAGAGTTGAGTAGTCTGACAGAAAATGTATAACCTGCACAGCCAAAAATATTTACTATCTTGGTCTTTACAGAAAAAAGTTAGATTCTAGGGCGACGCATGCAGAGATCTGGCATCTTTATCAAATCTTCATTATTCTTATATTAAATTAATATTGAAACTGCTCCGTTTATGTCAATAAATAGTATTGGTACAGAAAACTACAATGATGTCCAAATTCACCCAAATTTGTGAACGGAATTAGAATAAAAACCAGGAGCCACAGACCTTTGGTCTCATGTTTACCTGCCACACATTATACTCTCCTCTCTAACAACGCACACCTCACCTTATTTTTCTTCTTTTAACTTCACATATTACAATCATAACAAAAGATGGTATAACTTATGAAACAGCTTTGATATAAGCATGCAAAGTTCTGTGACTTAAAAATATTTTTATTCTAAACTTTTATAAGCGTGTTAATACATAAATTTAAATTATTAGATTCTTTATTGAAACTATTTCCTAAGTACAACACCTTGCTTATATGATTGTATATTTTATTATATTATTATACGAAAAGTAAGTAGTTGCATTGTGTGTTGGTTTGCAAACCTTATTTGCCTACGGGTGTGTGTGTGTGTGTGTGTGTGCGCATCCCTTTAATCGGAAGGCATTTTGTAAAAAAATTCATGAAAATTTAAAGTGCATTCCTTTATTTAATCATATATTCCTTTTTTGAACAAATATATATGAATACCTTCTGGGTGGCAGGCACTGTACTAGGCTCTGAGAATATATCAATGAATTTATTTCTAATAAAAAAGTAAGAATTATTTAAATAAGCTATGACAACATTTTTAAACACTTCTCCTTTAAAATAACTATGCCTTCCCCAGAAGCATATCTATAAACCAGATTATACTGTAGGTATGGTTAATCAATATTGATTCTGCTTAGCAGTTAACATCACCTTTTATAAAAAATGCTAATTATACAGAGTATTTTAATAATTGACTACAGTAAAATGTCCAAAGAGATATTTGACATTTATAGCTAGTTTTACTATAGATTTTTATAAAGTCTAAATTATAGATATTTAGATCATCTAGTTAGAAAGTGGCTAATACATTATTTTCATGAAACCATGACTTTCAAGGAATATTCACTAATTCAACTGTTCATGCATTCACACATTCAACAAATTGGTACTGGGTGCCTAGAATGAGCCAAGTTTTATTGTAGGCACAGGGAATATAGCAAATAAACATGGCAGAAGTCCTTACATACGTGGAGCACACATTAAAATTGATGGGAGACAGAAAATAAACATATAAGTAAATTGGCATATAATGATATTTTAAAAAAAAGGAAGGCAGAGAATGAAGTTAGTGGTAGATATGAAAAATTCTAATTTTTAATAAAATGGCCGTGGAACATTTATTTGTCAAAGTACGATTTTGAGCAAAGACCTCAAAGAAGTAACAAAAAGTCTTGTGGCAGGAATGTGTCTGGAGTATTTGGGCAACTGCAAAGAACACGAGATTGACTGGGCATATATTCCCTTTGTAATTGACAAAATATATGCACGTGTAGAGGTTTACCAGGGAATATATTCATTCTAAATTTGAAGTTTTCCTTGATTAAATATATCTTTTAACTTAACTTTCCCTTTACATTTATAAAATGTGTCCTATTATAAACATACAAATATTGATGCATAGCAAAAATACTTATTTCAAGATCAAGATCAAATATAATGAAAGAACAAAGGCCATTTTTTTTTCTTTATAAAGACAGAGGGTAATTTAGAGTTTCAATATCCTCCTTCAATTTATAGCCTGTTCCAATTTAGGCAAGACATTGCGGCGAGAGACTAGAAAAGCTCATGCACTCCAAGGATAGCTAAGAAGCCACCAGTAGTACATACATTTACTGTGATGGCTCATCATATTTTCTAAAGAGTCTGCTAAAAGCTATCTTAATCTTTTCATTATTTATTTTTTGATGAAAGTATGTTTCTGGCTAGCAATAAGTAGAGAAGCAAGAAGAATGGTTTGAGTAACTTATGACTAAATAACAAGGGTTTTATAACTAAGAACTATGGCTCTCCCTAGGTCCAGGTCTCAAAATGTCCTAATGGTTAAGAGTTCACTCTCTGGACCCAGATTTCTTGCTTACAAATTCTAGTTTGTCCATGTGTTAACTATGTAATCTTGACATTTTATTTAGTCTGGCTGTGCCTGTTTCCTCATCTGGAAAATGTCAATAGTAGCAAGTCATTGGGTTGGTATGTTTAATGATTTAATATAAATAAAGTCTTGGAAGAGTATCTGACAATTAAGTGCTTTGGGACTTGATCCCATTGAATGAAGGTTGCACCACATCTTTCTTTAAATTAATTTGAACTCCAAAGGACAGGTTCTTTCTTGAAACACTCCCTCAAACACCACTAAAAATCATTAGGTCAAGTAGGAAGTCACTTAAAGAAAAAGTTGTTGTCCTATAAATGTCTAAAGACAATAGGAGCCAGGAGTATAAACAGAGAAAAACAAATGAGAGACAAGTTAAAAAAATTTGTGATGTATAACATCTCCAGGTTTTTAAGGTCACATTATGTGTAATTATTCATTTTAGCATATCTGCCATAACTTGATGTGTAATTGTCCATTTTAGCACATTAGCCATGGGAAGAGTTGACAGGCATTCTAGTGTCTGGCCAACAGTGGTAGAGATATGGTGTATTTGACTCTCAAACCTCTCACCTCATCTACCATATAGGTACCAAGAGTCTAATGAATCTGTCCATTTACTTCCTTGTTTTCTTAGACTAGAAGAGCTGTTCTTAGAGGGAAGTCCTTTTTCATACACCTGGATTCATCCAACTAGTCACATAATAAATGCTGCCCACCCCCAGCCCTGCTTTGTTTTTAACCTGAACTAATCATTATTTGTACATCTCTATTTTCTAATATTTCCTCTGGGTATCCTGTTTAGGTAAAACACAGCTTTATGATGCCCTTCCCAATCAACATTAGACTATTTGTTTCAAGATAGTAATTAACTTCCTGCCTAATTTGTCACACTTAATTTGAAATTAGGCGTGCAAAGCTATTAAACACTGTGGTTGTGGTGTTTGCATCTGGCTGAGGCAGTAGCCACTGGCAGCCTTGATTTATCACTCTTCATTTAAATTCCTGTGCCAATGATTTTAGTTCTTAAATGCTGTGAATGGCATTTATGGATTTCAAAATCAAAGTGAAAATAAGCTACAGTTAAGTTCTCAACAGCTGAGATCGATGAAAAACGGTTTTATAACTGAATGCCCTGCAGATAAATCCTAGGGGCTTGACCAAAAAGTGCTTCATGCTCAGAGATGTTGCTGTGGGAAGACAACCAGTATTCTACCCTAATGGCTATTTATAAATCAAGATCAAAACTGTGCATCTTGTAACAGTGCCATGTAAATTTGCTCCCAGATGAAAACTATTTTTGCTAAGTCTTCCTTAAAAGAACAATCCCCAAAAGCAAGCTTATCCTACTGGGAAATCTCATCTTTGATATTCAAAACTCTATCCAACATTGCTCATATTTGAGGAAGCAGAATATAACATTGCTACTAGACCTAGCTTATAATTCTGTGGGCAGATTGTCTCCTAAAGTGAATGAGCATGATTCTGTAAGTTTCTTATCAAAGTCTGACTGTGGTGTAAATCTTGACTTAGTGAAGGCTTCTTCAGATATGGACATGAAGAATTTGACTTTTCTATAACCCTGACAGAAACAACTTGTGAAAATTTGTTTTTCCTGTCTGACTTTATGATCCCAAGTCTCCACACTCTGTTAGGGCAACCCAAATGCTATTCTTCCTTTAGGGTAAAGCTCCTCCAAGAATTGTTCCAGCTTAGTTACGCTTTTCTTTCCTCCTCTAAAGTAAAGCATTTACAATTTGTATCTTATAATTTAACACGTTACTTAAGATATACTTTCTGGCTGGGCGCGGTGGCTCACACCTGTAATCCCAGCACTTTGGGAGGCTGAGGTGGGCGGATAACCTGAGGTTGGGAGTTCCAGACCAGCCTGACAAATTTGGTGAAACCCTGTCTCTACTGAAAATACAAAAATTAGCCAGGTGTGGTGGCATGTGCCTGTAATCCCAGCTACTGAGGAGGCTGAAGTGGAAGAATCGCTTGAACCCAGGAGGCAGAGGTTGCAGTGAGCTGAGATTGTGCCACTGCACTCCAGCCTGGGCAACAGAGGGGGACCCTGTCTCCAAAAAAAAAAAAAAAAAAAAAAGTATACTTTTTTTTTTCACTAGCATTTTTGGTCTGCTAACCTTGTCTTCTCAATTAGAGTAAGTAAAGCATTTGAGTTGGAAAACACCACCTCTTCCTTTCTTACTTCTACTGTATGACAGCACAGAGTACTCATGCATTATGGCTTAATAATTGCTTGCTCCTCAGTTTATTAAACAAACATTTGCTGAGCGTCAACTTTATATGTCATACTATTCGAGGCTCCAGGAATAGAGTGAGCAACACAATAAAATACATTGAGAAAAAATCCATCTCTCATGGAGCTTACATTATATTGTCAAAAGACAAAATTCGATTTGGAAAGTATTGCATCGTCGAATTAAGTGATGAAATGAAGAATACACCTAAATCACTTTGAAGAAACTTCCTTAGGCACAATCTTGAGAAATACATTTGTGATTAAAAAAAAAAAAGGTAAACAAACAAAAAAAATGATAAGGTTGAAAGTGACAGAGTGGATTGTAAAAAAAAAAAAAAAAAATGCAGAGAAGATATTCTTATTGTTATGCCTCAAGAATTAAAATTATTTCTATTCACATAGTTTTTTTTTCAAATGCCAACTTGAACCAGATATCGCGAGGTTTTAAATGTAGTGTATTTTTTATTTTTCAAAAACTATAAGGATTTTTATTTTCTTCTGAGTCAAAGGATACAGACTTTAATATGGGAGGAAACATTACTGAGATACTTGTTTACCTTCTAAAAACAACAGCACAACTTTAAGTCACTATAGCAAAATTTCAAGAATACCTCAAAATATTACAATGTCGAGCCTCCAGCAGGACCTGTATGTATGAAAAGTTAAAATAGGATTTTTAAGAGAGGTGTCCTTTTAGTGGAGGTGTGGAAAAGTTCTTGCATATTTATAAACAGTCATTTTCTTATTTCTGTTTAGATAAAGTCTTTAGAATGATGTAGAATGTTGATTGCAAATATGAAGAGACTACACAGTTACTGAGTATTTGCTTGCTCATCATGTTATCTCATGCAAGATACTTATTTTGTAGATGCAGAATCTGAGGTCCGGAGAGATTAAATAACTTCACTGAATTTACACAGCTGGATAGTAACAGTTTAGGGACCAGAACACAGAGTTGATCAGATTTTGACCAGCTGTTTCCCACCTCTATATATGACTACACTACTGGTCATTTCAACAGGAAAAAAATAATGTAATTATGAGTTATAAATTCACGAGTATGCAGATGGTAAATAGCAGACTAAACTATGTAAACAGGATATAAAATTTGGGGCCTGAGAGATTCATAAAAGCAGACAGACAATAATCTTTCTTGTATATTTTCTGGGCGTTCATGCTTAGGTTTGTACAACTGAACACAATACCTTCTGTAAGTCTGTTCCAGGATGTTGAATCTATAAACAGAATGCTTATTGTTGATGTCCTGAGTGAGCACTTTACCACCAAGGGGCAAAAGTATCAAAACATTGAAATTTTACAAAGTTCCACTGTGAGTATAATAGACATTCTGTGTCTGTGTGTATGTTATATGTATGTATGTATATATACTCACACACAATCACTAATTTATTTAGCAAATATTTAATGCACAGATTTCATGTGACAGGTGCTATGGTAGACCATGGAGATATTAACATTTGTTGACTGTCCAGTAGAAAATATTGACATGCAATTGAAATGCAGAGTACAGTTACGTACTGTGATAGGGTAAATATAAGGAGTTATGAAAGGATAAGCAAGATAAGATCATAAAGGACTTTGCAAATAATTTTACAGAAATAGTGAACCATAAACACACCACACAGAGAAAAATATTGGTAATACTTCATAAATTTAATATTCATTTCCTTATGACCATGTATCCATGTATGTACATCAATTGTCACATAACTGGGGTAACAGTGTATATAGGGTTTCTAATCCTGCTACACTTAACACAATATTGTAAACATTATTCTCATTCACTAGACTTGTCATTCCATCTCACAGACATAGTACATTTTATTTATTGTTCACTGTCGGTCATTTAGGATATTTATACCCTTCCCTATTATAAATGATAAATTTTTCTATACACATACAGTTTTTCTACCCGTATTATCTTTCCTAAAAACTGACAATGCCTAGTAGTGGATTTAGAGAGTATAATAATTTTAAAGTGCTAGATACGCAATACCATGTAGTTTTATAGTTACTCCTACAGTGATAGGAAGATTTTGACCAAATCATACACTAAGGAATCAGAGCATTGCCATTTTCCAAAGAAAAATCAACGAGTCCAATTTGATGAGAAGAACTTTGCCTACCATTACTGTTTTAATTTGCATTTCTCTGATTTGCAGCAAGAGTGAAGTTTTTCTGTAATGCATATTAGGCAATTGCCTTTTTTCTGACAATTGATCACTCCTGTCTTTTGCCAATTTTTACCATGGTCTATTCATGATAAAGGTTTTCCCCACCTTACCCTTTATTTTCATTTTGTTTATAATAAATTTCGATGTATGAAATTTCCATTAGAGCCACATGTTTTTTGCTTTGCAATTTTTTATAACTTCTCTGATCATTATTTATATTCACACCTATATGCACCTCTTCTTAAGATTTTATTTTTACCATATCTGTTTGAACATTTAAAATTTGTTTTAGGGTATTTTCCCAGTTGATGATTTGATTTGGAGTATTCTAAATAATAGTTTTCCCTCAACAAATTTTATTCACTGATGTACTTTCTCATTAGTTTGAAATATATTCTTTATCCTATATTAAATCTCTTTGTGTGGTAAGGACTTCTTTCAAGACTATCTCTTCAGTTTCTTTAATCAGAAACTTTTTATGTTCTCATAGGAAACACAAATAATTTCTGATATATAAGCTAATTATTCACTAGTTGATTTTGATTAAATATACGTCCCACGTTTTAAGAAGACATTCTTGGATGAGAATCCATGTTAAAAAGTTTCCACATCCAAATGAAGGAGCACTATATTTTATATTTATGTAACAACTACATTATCCTAGCAACAAATGACATTTCACTATATAAACACAACACCCTGAATTTTTGTCAAGTATTACGGAAACCTGCCACCGCATCTCCTAAGAAAACTTTTAAATAGAAAACTAAGTAAAATTTCAATGAAGAAATGCAACCATGAGAAAAATGATTAGTTACTGAAAAACGAATATTAAAAATAAATAAAGCTTTTTAGTGCAAAATACAGTACAGCAATACCATTCGTTTGCCATATCTGTGTTAAGTTTAGACAGTGTACAATCTGAGTGTTTGGCTAGCTTAAATCCTAAACATAATTAGTCTTCCTAGTTGTTGAATAAATAGGCAACAATGATTTTGCACTTTTTACCTTAAAAATTATACTTTTCCTGAGAATCAGGTCCCTATTGGCCAAATTTATGTCAAATAAAGGATAACTCTTCCCATACTCTGTCTGTGGCATTTGTTACACCTTGATGAACCATCATCGGGTAAAAAGTCACATGAAGGTAGATATATTAGTTCATTCCTTCTGCTCAAGGCAGAGACCACCTGTGAGACACCAGAGAGGGAACATTAAAAAAAATACGAAAATACAGAATAAAATTAAAATTAATAGAGTAATAAAGCAATGAAACATTCACTGTGAAAAGTTTAGAGAATGACATTCAGTTCTAGACGGCAGTAGAAGAATGAGGCTCTCTGATTTGACGGGTCATTAAAACTTTAAATCTTCATAAATGAGGAAAGAGACTATATCATAAGGTCTTCCGAAACCTAATGCAATTTGATTATTTTTCTGCATTTCATCCTTCATTATGTATTCTTCTTTTATTTTGAAAATGGATGACAAAAATTACATTGTATTAAATGTATTTTTAAAATTTTATTTAACAAAGAACTAAACGAGTTTTCATAATTTGGCTACATCTAATATCTACTTTTAGAATAGTGATAAATTATATGGCATGTCATTTACTGAGAATCTACTTTTATAGTTTTATGACTTCAATAATTTAAGGCAATAGTGTCTAATGAGATTTTAACATAAACTGCTACAACTTTATCTTCACTATATGCTGTTAAAATTTGACATAAGCAAAAAATCTATTTATTTTTATTTATGCTACATTTAAAGTGCCAATTATTTGAGTCTTTCAAAATGTGTTATATGTTTTTAGCATGTCTGCATTAGGTTCAGCTTAGACATATAAAAGAAGCTATACCACCCTGTAGTATTTTAGCATAGATTTCATTTTATGGATTTTACAAAAATAAATGTTTAAAAAGGCATGATTTTATGGAATAAACACATCCCTATTTTGAGGGTTTGAGTTGCAAATGTTAAGGGTTTGAATGATAAGAGAAAAATAAAACTCAAAATTTATTCATCACCACGACCTGCACATTATTTGTGAGAGTGGCTTTCTTTTTCCCTTTGCTGAATATTCCCTAGAGGAAACATTACTGCCGCCAGAATGAACATGGTGAAAGCACTCCGATTTTGAAGATGTCCCCTTAATTTTTTGAATCTCATTCTTTTATTATTATTATTTTTTAATATTTTACTTTAAGTTCTAGGGTACATGTGCACAACGTGCAGGTTTGTTACATATGTATACCTGTGCCATGTTGGTGTGCTGCACCCATCAACTTGTCAGCACCCATCAACTCATCATTTACATCAGGTATAACTCCCAATACAATCCCTCCCCTGTCCCCCCTCCTCATAATAGGCCCTGGTGTGTGATGTTCCCCTTCCCGAGTCCAAGTGATCTCATCGTTCAATTCCCACCTATGAGTGAGAACATGCGGTGTTTGGTTTTCTGTTCTTGCAATAGTTTGCTGAGAATGATGGTTTCCAGCTGCATCCATGTCCCTACAAAGGACAC
>NW_022164308.1:0-2200 GCF_008728515.1 Papio anubis
TACATGAGATACTTTGATACAGGCATAAAATGTGTAATAATCGGCCCGGCGCGGTGGCTCACGCCTGTAATCCCAGCACTTTGGGAGGCCGAGGTGGGCAGATCAGGAGGTCAGGAGATCGAGACCATCCTGGCTAACATGGCGAAACCCCGTCTCTACTAAAAAATACACACACACACACACACACACATACACACAAATTAGCCGGGCATGGTGATGGGCACCTATAGTCCCAGCTACTTGGGAGGCTGAAGCAGGAGAATGGCATAAACCTGGGAGGCGGAGCTTGCAGTGAGCCGAGATCGCACCACTGCACTCCAGCCTGGGCGACAGAGCGAGACTCCATCTCAAAAAAAAAAAAAAAAAAGAAAAAATTGTAATAATCACATTATAGGAAATAGGCTATCTAACCCTTCAAGGTTAGGTCCCCTATTTATCCTTTATGTTACAAACAATCCAATTATACTGTTTTGAAATGTATATTAAATTATCCTTGACTATGGTCACCTTGTTGTACAATCAAATACTAGATCTTGTTCCCTTCTATTTTTTTGGTACCCATTCACTATTCCTACTTCCCCCACACACTGTCCCCAACCCTTTCCAGCCTCTGATAAACATCCTTCTATTCTCTATCTCCATGAGTTCAGTTGCTTTTGATTTTTCACTCTCACAAATAAGTGAGAATATGCGAAGTTTATCTTTCTGTGCCTGACTTATTTCACTTAACATAATGACCTCCAGTTCCATCCCTTCTGCTCATCTTTTAAGTTGCTCTTTTATCTATAAAGCACTATGTGGCTACTCCACAGCTCTGTTTTCACATTATAGTATTAACTACATGCAGAGATAAACTACTCCGAATTTGAATTTGAATTCCAAGTTTATAGGCCAAAGAATCTGATTGGCCCAGCCTGCTTCAGTTTCAGTCAACTGAGAACAATGGTCAGGCTCCCAAAGCGCAAACCTGGCTTCTAGATCTCCCTACCCACCACTCGTATCCTGTGGAAGAAGGAGGCAGTTTCCAGAAACAGATGGCTTTGAGCTGGATCAAAAACTATCCAAAAGTTAAAACACTAGCTTTTTAAAGTCTCTCAGGACTTTTAGCCACAGAATGTGTGTTGCAGCAAGGCAGGATGTGAAATTCCTTTGCCTGTATCTTCCATATCTCGACTTCTGCCCTCCATCACCCGTTTCTTTTTTTTCCCATTAATTCTCTATATAATTCTGTGTATTTTATATATTTTGTGCTTTGCTCTTCTTTTATTATTATTATTATTTTTAATTTACATTCTAGGGTACATGTGCAGAATGTACAGGTTTGTTACATAGGTATACACGTGCATGTTGGCTTGTTGCACTCATCAACTCGTCATTTACATTAGGTATTTCTCCTAATGCTATCCTTCCCCCAGCCCCACACCCCCGGACAGGCCCCTGTGTGTGATGTTCCCCGCCCTGTGTCCATGTGTTCTCATTGTTCAACTCTCACCTATGAGTGAGAACATGTGGTGTTTGGTTTTCTGTCCTTGTGATAGTTTGCTGAGAATGATGGTTTCCAGCTTCATCCATGTTCCTGCAAAGGACATGAACTCATCCTTTTAATGACTTCATGGTATTTCATGGTGTGTATGTGCCACATTTTCTTAATTCAGTCTATCATTGACGGACATTTGGGTTGGTTCCAAGTCTTTGCTATTGTGAATAGTGCCACAATAAACATATGTGTGCATGTGTCTTTGTAGTAGCATGATTTATATTTCTTCGGGTATATACCCAGTAATGGGATTGCTGGGTCAAATGGTATTTTTAGTTCTAGATCCTTGAGGAATTGCCACACTGTCTTCCACAGTGGTTGAACTAATTTATACTCCCAACAGTGTAAAGGTGTTCCTATTTCTCCACATCCTCTCTAGCACTGTTGTTTCCTGACTTTTTAATGATTGCCATTCTAACTGGTGTGAGATGGTATCTCATTGTGGTTTTGATTTGCATTTCTCTAATGACCAGTGACGATGAGCATTTTTTCAGATGTCTGTTGGCTGCATAAATGTCTTCTTTTGAGAAGTGTCTGTTCATATCCTTCACCCACTTTTTGATGGGGTTGTTTGTTTCTTTCTTGGAAATTTGTTTATGTTCTTTGTAGGTTATTAATATTAGCCCTTTGTTAGATGGGTAGATTGCAAAGATTTTCTCCCAT